>NC_085035.1:5631681-5754181 GCF_963692335.1 Osmerus eperlanus
AGACAGGAAAAGAGAGGAGAGGGGAGTGAGAGAGGAGTGGCGGATGAAAGAGAGGGGAAGAGAGAGGAGACGACAGGAGATGTGAGAATAGGAGAGAGAGAGAGACAGAGAGAGAGACAGAGAGAGAGAGAGAGAGAGAGAGTGGAGTGGAGACAGAGCAGAGAGGTGAGGAGAAGGGGGGGGGGGAGTTAGGAAAAGATGGAAGCGATCCATTCCACTCCCTCTCCCCCTAATAACCCTGAGCTGGCCAGCTGAGCTTTAATGTATTTTCCAGTTGATAAGCCTCAATGCACTGGGAGAGGCAGGGAAGAGGGGATGACACCCAGACACAGGCGCACACACCCGGGGGCCTGGATTGCGGGGCTGAACGCACCCCATGCCTGTGTAAACACTGCCACCTAGTGGTCCCGTTCTGCACTCATAAAAAAAATAAAAACGGCGATATGATTTTTTTTACCCCCCCCCCCCCATCATCGTTCAAACGAGTAACACCTGTGACAGATGCTTCCGGACGACCTCCCAGGAGAGGTGAGGCCTCGACCTCTTTAACGCTCATGCTTTCTCAGTCTCACGTCCAACGCCGCAGAGAAAGAGAGAGGCAGAGCGCGCGAGAGAGAGGCAGAGAGAGAGGCAAAGAGAAAGAGAGAGAGGCAGAGAGAGAGAGGGGAAGAGAGAGAGTGAGAGAGGCAGAGAGAGAGGCAGAGAGAGAGGAGGCAGAGAGAGAGAGAGGGGCAAAGAGAGAGGCAGAGAGAGAGAGAGAGAGAGAGAGAGAGAGAGAGAGAGAGAGAGAGAGAGAGAGAGAGAGAGAGAGAGAGAGAGAGAGAGAGGAGAGAGAGAGAGAGAGGCAGAGAGAGAGAGAGAGAGAGAGAGAGAGAGAGAGAGAGAGAGAGAGAGAGAGAGAGAGAGAGAGGAGGCAGAGAGAGAGAGAGAGGCAGAGAGAGTCTTCCAAGTGTGAGTGACAGTGGGACAGGCATGGGGCCATTTGTCAGGAACACATCAGATGAAACAGGTTTTCGAGTTCCTTCTCCCACTGCTCCATCGCCCCTGACCTCTCCCCCGCCACGTTCTCCCCGGATGTCCTCTCTCTCTCTCTCTCTCTCTCTCTCTCTCTCGCGCTCGCTGTCTCTCATTTTCTCAATCTCACTTTCCATCTGTGGTTTCTCTCTCGATTCGTCCCCGCCCTTTCTTTCCTTTCCCATTCTCTCTCTCGCGCTCGCGCTCAATTTCTCCCTCATTCTCCCTCTCTCCAGTCCCACCTTAAAACCTTGGTCACTTTCCCTCTCATTTCCCCTCTCTCTATTCCTCCCGAAATGTCTCCCCCTCACTTCTTTCTCTGTTTCCCATCTCACTATCCCTCCCTGACTTTCTGTCGCCCTCCCCGTGGCTCTTTCTCGGCACTTCACATAGTCAGAGGTAACTGAAGCTCTATTCCTCCTGCTACTTTGGCTTCGGGTCACCATTTCTTCTCTGGGCTCTTAGGCTAAGAGCGAAGACAACCAGGGCGGTTTTGAAGGAGGACACCGCCGCTCAGGGAAACACGGCCGCGGTACTTGTGGCTCCTCGTGTCTCATGAACTGCCGTCAAGGAGCAGGACTCGGCCAAAAGGGCGCCACGTGAAGCCGTGCCCCTCCGACACGGAAATCGATACGAAGGTCACGGCCAGGGTCGGCAGTGCTAGCGACATGCTAGCTCTCTAGCTGAGAAACGCACTGAGCGACCATGTCAGCCACGTGCCTCTTTGCGAAGCTACGCACGTACGCACGTACACACACGCTGCGCGCGCTTTGCCCCTTACCGGATGTCCTCGTCGGTGACGAGGAAGGCTTTGCAGAGAGGCTGCGACGTGTTGAGCCAGATGGCCGGGTTCTTCTCGGCCGCCGTGGACGACTGGCCCGTGATGGGGGCGGAGCTCATGTGGAGGGCGCTGGCGATGGCGGAGAGGAGGGTCCGGTCCGTGGTGTCCGGCCCCAGACCTGCGGTGGACAGAAACCCGGGGGGGGGGGGGACAGGGGGGGGGGGGGGTCAGTCGACGGTTACTGAGTGAACAGATCGTTTCCTGAACTCCACAGAAATTTCCGGATCTTTTTTTCTTCTGATCCTTAATCTCCTGCCTCACTTCCTACGTGCACTGTTTGTACTTGGATAATAAATGCTAAATGCTCATTGAAATGCTAGACGCTCAGTTCATAAAAAAACTGTGTTCCCTACAGTGTCGAACAGGGTTGTCCAACCAGATAACTATTAGAATCAGTTCAAATAGATCAGGGCTGGGATGAGAATCTACATGACGTAGGCTCTCCGGAAACAGGATTGGACAGCTTTGTATTAAATGAGCCATATTGTATGTATTCGTATCGTACCACATGCACGTGGGGATGTACGTGGTCAACTGGGCTGCTCACCACCAATGAAACGACACACCCACGCATCCTATTCTGCCCGTCAACGACGCTCGCTCTTACTTTGTAAACCTTTGGGCAGCTCCATGGTTCGAAGGACCTCCTCCGTGACGTCCGACGACTGCAGGCCTTTCAACCGCTTCTCCCAGAAGAGCTGGGGGGAGAGAACAAGTGGAGGGGGGGTGGGTGAGAGAGAGAGAGAGAGAGAAGGCCGCATTCGCCGGAACAATCGCATCCGCAGCGGAGGGGTGAGTGGGCTGCTGTTGTCCTCTGACTCGGAGATGGAACGGGCGGGAGGTTAGCGTGGAGGAGGTGAATGGACGGGACTCGTGTCCTCGGGTGGGAACTGCACCTGGGGCAAGGCCGCTCCCCCCCTTTGATCGTCTCTTTTCCACGCTCTCTCTCGCTCTCCTTCTCGCTCCTGTTCTGGGTCTCTCTCTTTCGCTCTCTGCCTCGCTCTCTCTCTCTGGCTCTTCCTGGATTTAGAGAACCATCCCGATCCTACAGTGACTTCAATGCACACCCCGTTCATCGACCTTCCGCTGTCTGGAAACACTCTGCGACGATCTCGTCGATCTCGTCCCAGCCCCAGCGGCCAGCTCTCCAGAATCCACCAGAGCCAAGACTATAATCCCGGGGGCTCTACTTTGTCTGGCCCGCTGACTGTAACAGAACCTGTTGCTGGTTCCAGAAGCCCGGGCCTACACTGATAGCCTGGGAGCTATGAGGACTCAAAAGGGCACTTGGCATCGACAGCGAAGGTTAAGTACGCCTCGCGCACGTCAGGACAAAATAGCTTTCTCGAAAGCCGTCTTTGTTCTGTTGCCCGTTCAGATACGAGGAAGGGGGGGTGGGGGGGGGGGGGGGTCTTAGCAGGACTGCGGAGTGGCTTGATAACAAGGGCACGAGGATCAATAACACTCATTTTCCTATTCCGGAGCGCCGTGCGTGCCACGGTCGCGGGCCCCGCTCCGGTCGATGGCCGCGTGGCGTGGCGCCTCCAGGACGAGGCACATGTGAAGAGTCAGACCCCGTCCTCGACGATCACATGGCCCATTCGAAAATAGGACTTGTGGAAAAGAGGGAAAGGAAGAAAGATGGAAAGACAGCCCTATCAGACGGAGTCCGATCGCGTGGTCTCCTCCCCCCTCCCCTCCCCTCCCCTCCCCCCCCCCCAGACTCATCTCCGGATCACTGTCTCCGCTCCCCCGCCGTCGCCGCCTTTGGCCGCGCCTCCTCTTCTGCCGGCAAACTCGGGCGCGCCGTATTTTTTTACGACCTGCCTCTTTATTATATACGATAATGCCTTCACACGTAATTGGCTGTTGTCAGGGTGACTGCCAGCCCCCTCAGCCCCCCCCCCCCCCCACCACCACCACCACCTCTACTTTGTAATTTCCTGAGAGGTGGAGGAAGGGAGAAGGGGGGCTGAGAGAGAGAGAGAGAGAGAGAGAGAGAGAGAGAGAGAGAGAGAGAGAGAGAGAGAGAGAAGGGGGGGGGGGCGGCAAGGCAGGCGGGCGAGGGAGGGAGGCAAGAGGACTCGAGGAAGCTATATCGCCAGGACCCGATCACCCAAGCGGGAGATTCATTTCCAAATCCTAATGAAACTTCCCCCTCCATCCGTGTCAGTGGGAGAAGTGTGTCACGGCTGTGTGTCAGTGTGTGCGTGCGTGTGTGTGCGTGTACCTCCCTGGTTCTCCATTGACTCCACAGCCTCATTAGCCACAGGTCTTACAGTCTCATTAGTCACCCAGGACTCTAAGTGTGACCACACTCCCTCCTCTCCCCTGGGGCTCACACACAGAGACGACGTCAGGGTGGGCTAGCTAACTACCTGTGCGCTACCAGCTTGGGTGAACTCCTTAAAAGGTTATATGTGCCGTCGGATTCCGTCGAATGCATTTAGTTGGACAGTTGTGGTTAGGATGTGTGTTGCGACAACAACATACAGCCACGTTTCATTTGGTGACTGATGTGGGTTGGAATCTGAGGGCCGACGAATGAAACGACTGAAGCCGCTGACTGGATTCTCACCTGCAGTGCACTGTGGGTAATGGTGAGAGCGGAGTGGCGCTCGCAGATGCGAGTGCGGGGGACCAAATGATCTCTTCTGGGCAGAGGGAGTTATGGGAAATTGCTGAGTGGGCAGATTGTCTCTGCTGTCTATTTGTGGGAGGCCAGGACCCCCCCCCACACCCCCCCACACACACACACACACACACTCCCTCAGAGTGAGAGTCACCGGTTAATCCTGTCCTACTACACCCACTCAGCGGGCTGAGACGTCGTCATAAATCTGTGGCACAGGCGCGGACACACGCGCACCTTTACCGAGACACGCCCCGCACACCTGGGCACGGAAAAAACAAGGAAATCACCGCGGAAAAGCGCAACAACAACAAAGAAACACGCGCAAACAATCCTAAATCCTAACCCGTTCCCACGTAATCGTTCGTTGCCAACTTGCAACACGGGTGTTAACTTCGCACCATACGTTTCAAAGGTTGATAGAGTTGAGCCTTAACACCCGTAATGTACACAACTGGCCACAGACTTGTCCCCTCCTTCACATCTGCAGGATGTCTAGCAGCCAGACTCCTCATTCAAAGCCAACGTGTGTCTCCCTGTTGCCGGCTGCTCTCACTGCGGCGGCTGACTCTGTGATGACTCTCCGTCGGCCCCGAGGATCTGTGGGCGTTCAGCGCCCTCTAGTGGCCGACACCGGCTACAGCATCCTGGTTCCGCTCCAAAAGCGTTACGTAAGAGGTTGAGCTCGTTCAAAAACCGCTATGACGATTTGCCCTACATGTTCTTCTCGAGGTTCGGAGATAAAAGGATGCCGTCAGCCCACAGACGAGATAAAAGGCACCGATCATTTGAAAAGCTCACTGGGGCACGCGGTCGTCGTTTTGTTTTCGGATATATCTGGCTCGATCGTGCGCAACATCAAAGTGGGCCGTCTTCCGTTTCCTAGCTCGAGTGAGAAACACGTAGCTCTGCCCTCTCCCGGTGTGACGTTCTCTCTGCGTAAGAGAGCATGCGAAATAGGCTGCAGTGTGACCAGCCAACGACCCTCGCTCCTCTTCCAAGAGGCAGGCTACATCTCATGATCGGGCCTCACCCCTCCTCTGGGCTCTGACCAGTGCCGGGCGCAAAACCGAAATCAAAACATGCCTGTGCCTGTGTCATGTGTGTGCGTGCGGGGGGTCAGATGGCTGAGCGGTTAGGGAATCGGGCTATTCATCAGAAGGTTGCCGGTTCGATATGACGTTGTGTCTGGATAAGAGCGTCTGCTGAGTGACAAAATGTAATGTAGTGTGTGTGCGTGGGTGTGTGTGTGATTGAGCGCGTGCATCTCACCTGTCTGGGCTGCTCCGTCGCTCTCTGGAGGTCCGTCTTCACCTTGTTGCTCGGATGGTTGACCACTTTGGTGACGGGCTGTTTGAAGATGGAGGCCGTCTGTCGAATGGGGAGCGCCGTGTTCAGGTCCGGTTTGCCCTGGAAGGGGAGGAGAGGAGAGAGACGGGTTCAGTCAAAGGAGCAGGGAGAGGAGAGGAGAGACAGGTTCCGGAAGGGAAAAGAAAGAGGAGAGCAGGGGGGAGAGAGACGGCTTCCGGAAGGGAAAGCAGGGAGAGGGGAGGAGAAACAGGTTCGGTGAGGAGCAGAGAGGAGAGGACCGAAGGGAAAGGAGAGACAGGTTCAGTCATGAGACAGGAGAAGGTAAGGACCGGAATGAAAGAACACTGGAAAGGAAGAACTTGGCACAATGTGACAATAGTACCGAGGTACCAAAGTCCACAGGGGGTGGTTTGGCAAGCAGGAATGCCTAGCACCAAACACAACGGATACCGTTCTAATAGGAGAGGAGAGTACACTTCAGAGAACTCCAAATGAGATAAGCACACCAGGCACAACAAGGTTGCATTTCATATCCCTTGGCCTACGTGTGGCGAATTAATTTTGCGAGTATGAGGCGAGAACATCTACGGGCCATGAGGAGGCGGAGCGTACTATAAAGGGAATGTCCGTAACTGGTTTATGGCTGTATTGTACAAACGATAGAACTTCTCAAACAGAGCCTTCGGAAGGACAGCACGATCCTACAGTCCGAGGCCTAATCTAAGATTCCTCACATCCCAGGAGTCTGATTCGGACGGTGAAATATGTGGCGGAACACATTGAAAGACGCAGTACGACGCGGGCCGCGGCCGATGCTAGCGGCCGTTGCGAAAGCGGCCATTAGAAGCCGGTTGAATCCAGTGACCGTGGGTGACATTGGCACGGTCATTGGCACGGTCACGGGGTAAGGGACGTGGGGAGGCGTGGCCAGGAGCGAGTCTAAAGTGCAAGCGCCTCGCGGCGACACCGAGAGAAATGTTTGGCAGCAGGCGTTGTCTTGTTGCAGGGGCAAGTCGTTCGCATTGGGTGTGGGCGCAGTCAGCGACGAGGGGGTTAACTCCCATCTGTGGTTTGGCAGCCACAACAGGAGGGCTGAGGAAGGGAGGGGAGGTGTGTGTGTGTGTGAGAGAACGTGTGAAAGTGTGTGTGTGTGTGTTGGGGGGACTCCTCCCTCGCGATGACAAGGAGAGAGCACCCGAGCGAAGCCAGGCTACAACGCCGCTCTGCACAACTCAGTCAGGCAAACGCCCTGTAATAGACGGGCCCGTCTACTAGAAGGATCTGACGCCCGGCACAAACTGAGTCCTGGGGAGGGAGGCTGCGTCGAGACACTCGCTACATCGGGGCCACAGAGCCCAAAGAATGACAGCATACTTGTTAGCGCTAGTTGCTACATTATGCTCCTTGTCAAATGAAAGACCGCATACCTCCACATAGCCGTTCCAACTGAGTCAAACCCTCCCGCTTGGTGACGCATAGTAAATCTTGGGAATCTCGAGGGGGAATGTCCCTGTACTTACTGTAAGTCGCTCTGGATAAGGTTCGCTAAATGACTACATGTAATGTAGTATGAATCTCAGGGGCTATTTATGAGTCAAGCCAACTTGTGAAGCCACTGCTTTTCTTGATATGTAACAAGCTCTTTCCACTGAGTGTGCGAGACCAGTGTTAAGACTTCCCGTTCACTTTCGGCCCTCGAACTCCCGAGATAACAATCTAAAGACAACACGATGCAGACAGCAGCATGCAGAAAGAACAGACATTCGTCTCCTCCCCTCTCGGGTCAGGAGTGTGTGTGTGTGTGTGCGTGCTTGCACGTCATGTGCCGAGCACACTCCTCACGTACACAGCCTGCTCGGTACAGGCCGGTCGAGAATGTGTTTACCGACTTGTCCCAGATTAGGAGCGAGGTGCGTTCGAGCAAGCCGGCAAAGTGGCACCGGTCCAGATTCCCAGACAACAAAACACGCACCGAGGGACCGTGGCAAACGACGGGATCCGCTCGCGCTACGCCCGCATGCACGCACACACACACACACACACTGCGCATGAATGCACACACACGCGGCTCCGCCAGCTCCAGCCTGCGTGTTTATTCCTGGATGTTTGGGGGCGCGTGGCTCACGTGACCAGCACACAGGAAGGGATCTGAATGGAGAGCGACGTCCGGTGTGGAGGGAGAGGCGCTGGGAGCTGGTGTTTGAAACGCCTCGACGTCCCTCAGCCTCGCGCCTGGGTCGGCTCCGCAGGAGACAGACTCAGGTTCTGCAGAATCACCCTCTACCCGAAGCCGACCTCCCCCCCCGGAGCAGCGCAGTCATCAGTTCCCTATATACTATATGCTGCCTGTTCAAGCGGCGCTGAGAACCACTGAAAGAACAATCCGGCCTGGTTTTCGTTCTCCTATTTTGCCTACGGGGAAATTGCGCGACGTGGCAAAAAAACAAACAAAAAAAAAAACAGGATCCCGGTCGCATGTGGGCCGCGCAGGGCTGTGCATTCTTCAGATGTAATCTGGCCCACCCGTCTGCGGCACGCCCCACCCCCGACCTACGCCTCAGCCGCCCCCCCCATCCCCCACCCCGACCTCGGGAGCAGAGCGCGGTTGAACGCCCCCACCCCCCCCGCCGAGAATCCACCCCGACGCAGGGCGGATGAGCGCGGGCTGCGCTCGCGCAGGACAAGAAGATGAGGGGAATTTGTCATCCGGGCTCGGGATTCTTTCTGACGAGGTCGGACACTCAAGATGAATAGCTTATGGCCCTTTTTGGATTATGCGGGCTCGTCGACCGTCCTCCGTCGCTCTCCCACTCAGCCTCTCTCTCGCCGCACCACTGTATCACCCCCCCCCCCCCCTCCTCCTCCTGTTTCAGAGCTAGGGGAGAGGCAGAGGGGAGGGGGGGGGGGGAGAAGCTTCTAGCAAGGCCCTGGAGCCTTCAGAGCGGCGCTGGCCTCCCTCCCCCCCCCTCGTGTCTGTTCGGGGCGGGGGCTGCAGCCACTACTATCTGTGGGTCCCCTGTGGGTGTGCTCTGCGCCAGATTACAGCACGCCCACGCACACAGACGATCGAGATCCGCGCGTCGAGAGGAGGGCTGTCTCTCGAAAGGAAAACGCGCGGGGACACAGGCGGGGGGGGGGGGGGGGGGGCGGTGCGGCCCGCTTCCGATATCGCGGAGGGATACGAGGGGCTGTGGCAGTGGGAGTGCTGCGTGTGCGCGCGCGGGCGGGCGGGGAGCCGTCGGCTACGCTGCCCGCCGTGCGATTCCGAGTCGAGTCGTCGCCCTGTGGGAACCCGGTGCGTCTGACGCAGGCCGTGTTGTCAGAGACGGGCGTGAGCGTGCCCAGTGTGTGGGAGTGTGTGTGCGTGCCTTCACGCTGACATGTTCGGCCGTGTGCGCGGATCACATCGCCTCATTCTCCCTCCAGACCGAGGGAGCCTTTTATCGCGGTCCGTCGCGAACACGCCCAGACACAGCCTGGCAAAGACTGGACTGGCAAACAAGGGGTTAAGGCCTAACCCAATACTCTGACTCAAACATCCCAGATTCCCTTTCTTAGCTTTTTACCATCCTTTTACAGATCGTTTTGAACACAGTCTGGACACCGAGTGATTGGGAGTGCTTTCAATGAGGTTTTCGCAAACGATTACATAAAAGGCATTTAGAGTTGCGATTTGGGATGATTTGACAAAGCTTTAAGCAGTGGTCTCACCACTCGCCACGGTACACAAGTTGGACAAATTGTTCCCTCTGAAATTCTAATCTAACGACGTTGTTCTGGCACACTGACCCCTTGCTACACGGAGTTCAAAAATGGAGATTCACATGGCGCTTTATTAAAAGGCTCAATGGTTTATGGCTTTAAGGCTCCACATAGCCGTGAGCACGTTTGAGTTGGAGCTTGTTCTCTGGGATGGGCGTTAACGCACACCGTACCTTGGAGAGACCGAGGTTCTCGTTGCGCAGCCTCTGCTTGTTCTTCTGGAGCTTGCTGGGCATCATTTTGCCCGTTCGGAAGTCGAAGCATCCTAGGTCCACCGCGTTGCCTAGGTAACGGGACAGCTGGGGTTTGCTCCGGAACTTCTTCCCCGAGGGGCTGAGGGGGAAAACAACAACGGCGTCAGCAACGGGTTTGCACTATTACATAAACACAAAAGGGGAGTGAAGTCAGTATGAGAAAAGTCAGTAGGGTTAGGTTTGGCTTTTTAACCACCGCTAAGACAACGGCGTAAAACTTTAAAAGACAGTCGTTGAGTTATAGCCATTTATGACAACTGCACCAAGAAACAACCCGATGTTCCGACAACCTCGGTTAAGTTCCTTGGAAACATTCTAGCGACTCATTCCCAGAACGTTCTGGGACACGCAGCCAGTTCCAACTAGGCACGAGTTTGTCTGAGGCCTCTCCGAGAAACCAGAAGGAAAACATATCTCAATAACGGAATACTTCACCGAAGAAATGAAATGAGCCAGGCCCTCCTCGAGCCAGGACAGGCCTCTGGTGTTATTCCTGTGGTGAAGGAGTGTGGTTGGAGAAGGCGTGCAGGACCAGGTCGTTGTATTTATAGTGTTGACCTCAGCCAGTAAACAGATTAGCTTTAATGGAACCTCATAAGAACCCTGGCCTGGTTAGGACAGGGAACAGCCAAACCTGACGGGCCTACAGAGAAGAAACGGTGACGGGAAACTGGAGCTCCTCACAGGCGTAAACGAACACAAAAGCGGTAGAGATATTAGCCGAGATATAGAGCAGACAGAAAACCAAAGGCAGGCAGACTATTCAACCAAAAAAACACGACGACAGCAAGATGGAAAGATCTCAGCGCTGCCATAGGCCCAGCGTGCCTTGAAGTGGTTAACCAAGGCAAGCGCTCTGCCTGCACACAACACAACATGCCATTAGCATCTGCAGAGTGATTTCCATAGGCGACCTCTTAAAGAGGCAGGGGTATAAAAACCATTCTGGGTTGACTCCAAAGGACCGAGAAATTCGACCACCCAAGCTTTTACCGCCTGCCTTTTATCTTTACTGTAAAAAACAAAACGGCGTGGTAAAAAAAATGGCGTCTGAAATGCCAGAGGACATTATAACCACCACCAGAAAGGTCAATAAAAAGGCTTCACGTTGCCACTCACAGCCTCACGCACGCGGTTAAGGTCTACGAGCTGGTACGACTCCATCTAAAAACGACGCGCTCCCTCGCTAGTGTGTAGAGGAACTCTGTTCTACGCCCCTACCCGAAACACACCAGCCTGTATCAGGGCACGAAGAACAAACAGAGTCTGGATGTTGCCCGGTGACCTTGGAACAGGCTGTGGTGTTGTAATCATGCAGGCCTCAGACCAAGGTAGCACAGAGGCCACAGAGCTGGTCGCAGTGGCACAGACCTGTTAAGAAGCCTCCTTTAATACAGCCCGTTCAAGGCGGACACGTCGCTCCTTCATGCCGCCTCGCAATTCTGTGATTGGCCGAAAGGTCAAAACGGGGCAAGGGTCATCGCGGTACCGGCATTAAGCTGGCAGCGGAGGTAGTCCCAGAGGCGAATCGACGTCAATGTGAAATGGTGGACACACTAGACGCCGACGCCAAGCCTCGGAGTCAGCGGCACGCCATCCGAAACCCCACACAGGGCAGGCACTGTGCCACCTTTGTTTGGGTCCGTGTTTAAACAAAGCCGCCATAAAGAGAGATCTTCTTCACGGCGATATCGTGGGCGGTTAATAGGGAAGGCCTCCCCCCCCCCAAATCAGCCTACTTTCTCAAGTGAGAGGACAAAATGGAGCGAGGCTGTTGATATCGTCATACAAATGAAGGGGGCACTCGAGGTGAAATGGGGAGTGTTTGGAAGGACACGGATGAGGGGTTTTTCGAGTGAGCTACGGGCTGAGCCGAGGGTAGGTATTGACGGTGGTTGCGGTGTTCGCATTACATGACGTGTTTGCGCAAACCAAACATCCACAAACCAGGCCGGTTTCAGCACTCCCTTCAAACTATGCATTTCAAATGCCGAACCATTGAGAAATTCGTCCAGCTACTACTACTACTACTAATAATTAGAATGCACTTTATATTAGCTAAAATCTCAAAGTGCTACAGGTCAAAAACAAGAAAGGGCAAAAAAAATCATGTTGACCAAAAAAGAAAATAGGACAGAATAAAAGAGTCAATCAACCAAAGCCTCTGTTAAAAAGGTGGGTTTTGAGGCTACTAGACACAATAGCTTAGGCCGACCCAATCTGAGCATGTGTGTGAACCGCAATGGGGAAATTATTAGAGATAGGCACGCTCTTTTTCACTGTGATGTTTCAGAGTCACAGCTGCCAGTTTGGGATGAAAAGCTGTTTCCGTGGTGCCTCTGAGGTCGCTCGACGTCCTCGACTGCAGGTTCGACAGCTCGGCTGAAACCACCATTGAAACCGTCGCTTGGAAGGCGCGCGCTAGGTCGGGCCCTAGGGTGAAGTCGTCCGTTCCCACACGCGGAGCCGAGAGAATCTGTGTCCAGCGGAAGCAGAAATGACTGGGCTGAGGGTGAGAACATGACTCAGATGTGAGTCAAACAAGAGCTTGCCACACGGCACAACATTTCCGGAAGAAAAGAGAGAGAAAAAAACACTGACGCACGAACACGCTGACGCACGCGACACTAGAGAGCACATTTGGTTCTGTCTGGGGGCTCAGCGGAATGGCCCGGAGCTGGGCTGTACCATTGCCCCGTAAGGGCCAAGCAGCAACGCTGCTGTGGGGAAGAGGAGGGACAGGGAGCGCGATCGAGGAAGAGGTCCAGGTGGGTCATTCGGGGCAAGGGACAGAGAGCGGAGGCTGGAGGGGGGGGAGCAAGGGGGAGAGACGAGGCTCACCCTGCCCTCCCCTGTGCCCTGCCTGCTGAGGGGAAAAACGCTCCGTCAGCAGGACAAAAGGGTGTGGGCTGGAGGAGGGCTGTGGTTAGCCTATACCGAGGGAGAGAGGTGGGGGGAGGGGAGAGAGAGAGAGCATGCCGTGGAAGAGTGCCCCCTGCCCTTCACCGGCAAACATTTGTGAACCCCTTCGTGGCTGCGTGCTCTGGAACCGGTCCCAGCGAGATAGTGTGGTTGAGAGGGAATCGAGAATGGAAAGTCAAACATAGGGAGACAGACTGACAGCTCGACAACGTTGAACCAACAAGGGGCCGTTCGGCAGTGTAAAACCAACTGTTTCGATTCGATAAATAAATTCACTTGCGACAAGTACAAGACAGTGATCCCGTGCTCTCATATTCCAGCTCTGTTTATGACCGCCGACACGAACGGCCACGCTAACGCTATTAAGTGCTAATTAAAGTGCCACAGTGTGATGCCTACATTTCATTACGACTGGAATTCACGACTCCCAACACCACAAAACAAACAGGAAATGTTAGCTTCAATGGTCTTCTAATCCTGTTGGAACACAACCTCAGATCTGAATCCAATTACCACCCAGTACTCTATACTAGTGACATTTGCTGAAGCTCAGCTCCCAAAAGACAGTGCAGTGCTCTGTAGTGAGGGGAATGGGCCCATTGCTTAAATTGGTCTATTAATTACACCGAAACGCTCACATTTCCTGGTCCAATTGCCCCCAGTGTTCTGCCAATACCCAGGCTAGTTTTATTATCCACAATAAGAATCCCCTGCCCCTGTGTAGCCTAGCTCCCAGACAGGGAGCTACCATGTAGGACAGTACTTCTCAGCCTATAAAATACTATCATGGTTAAGAGAAAACCTGGCTCTTCTCCCGCGGTAAGGCACAGCCGAGTCTGCCTACAGAACCGCTCAGCTAAGTACAGTGGTTACGACAGCGAGCCGTGGCGCACTAAGTTAGCCACTGGTTCAGCTGTTAACCCTTTATTCCATAGCTGTCGACACAGCTGTGTCTCGCGCATGCACGCACGCACGCACGACACCCTCGCCCTCAAAATGGCTTCCTCATCCTCTGCACAGTCTGAGTTTGGCTGAGGCGCCGAGTTCAGATAAGGCAGACGCAGATATTGATTGCGTGCGCTCGATGGGAAAAGGTTGCAAAATGGTGTCTGCGTATTCTTGACCGCTCAAAGAAACCATTAGCATTACGAGTCCCAAATTTGATCGTTCTAGGTAAATAGGGCACGGTGTTGCATCACACAGTGATCCGCTACACACAGTGTTGTTGACACGGTACAATATCTAGCCTCGGAGCAGGTTATGGCGAGTAGGGAGTAAGCCAAGCTGTATCTGAGCACGACCACAAGTAATCCCCCTGTTGTAGTGACCCCTGACCTCCCTACCGACCTCAAAATTTGCAAGGAAAACCGTGACCTCTGGAACCTAAAAGGCTGCCAGATCAACATGTCGCGCAAGCAGAAGGCCCCGGTTTACCACTTCCCTGTGTGTCATAAGGCAGAGTTCCTATCGCCGTCTCCCAGCACAGACCGGGTGTCATTTCACACGCCGGCCCCGTCAGAGCTTGATCCTACACGCAGGAACACAGGGCCCCGCTCTCCCGCCCGCGGCTCTCTGGATTTGCATTGAGCAGGAGTGTCTCCCCGTGTGCTAATTGAGGCTGCTGATAGTGTGGGAGAGAAGAGCAACGCAACCAGGGGGGGGCTCATTCTGTCACACCAGAACCCCAGCGAGAGAGAGAGCGAGAGAGCCCCACCGCCGGGGAGACGGATATGGAACCGAGGGAGGGCGTGGGAGGGATGAGGGAGAGGATGACTCGCAAAACAACAAACGTCGAACCGGCGTGACCCCCCCCCCCCCCCCCCCCCCCGGCGGAGGGGAAATACCTCAGGGGGGAGCAGGCGACATTCCCCGGACGTCGCCCTCCCCCGCAAGCCCCCCCTCCCCCCTCCCCCGCCCGCCTATTCTACGAGGGGACTGGTTAGTCCTGGGAGCTTCGGAGGCGCAACGCGAGGGAGGGGCTCTCCGCCAGCGGCTCCCTCCTCTGGGGACGGCCGGCCTTCATTATGTAAGGAAGGCGCGCGTTAACAAGAGTGCCTACGCAGGGTCGTTTTACAGCCTCTCTCTCCTGCCCCCAGTACCTCAGACAAACCTGACACCCCTCCCCCCGTCGTCGCAACAACATGAATAGTGCCTCGGCTTAGGCGCAAAAAACCTGGGAGAGACATTACAATACATACACGCTCCTCGCACACCGCCCCTCTGTCTGCTGCCTCGCTGTCTGTGGAAACACAGAGCGTATCGAAGACAACGTTCCAAAAATCGAACATGGACAAAGCGTGTTTACTGTTCCAGGCCCAAAGGCAGGGAAAGCGCAACCATGCAGGTTAAGGCTGTTCCATTGCGTGGGCTTATAGACGAGCCCGGTGTCCGCTAGGCTAGACTATTTTCTCAACGACTCTCTCTCCCTCCACTCACCATGGAGTGTGAATGTAACACCACAGCCCGCCGGGCCGACAGGAAGTGAAAACAACAACCCGAAAATACCCCGCCGACGCTGTGCCTCCGAGCGTGTCCGTCGCTGTCACGTCTACGTCGCCTGAATCCTACACAGCCAAAACACACCTGGGTCGTGTTGTTTGAATCGTATTGACCGACAGGTTTGCCCACAGAGACAATAATGACTAAAGGCACACAGGAAGAGCTCATAGGCCCAGGACGCACGGCAGTCAGAGCCGGCCTGCAGAGGCGTAAGCCCCCGGGGCTTTCTCTTCAAACGCCAAGGAGGGGGATGGGGGGGGGGGGGGGTAGGCCCATCTAGGCTGTTAACTTGCCAATGCTTTTTAACTGAAAAAAGAAAAGATGTTTGGTCTTAGGAGGTGGAACATGTGAAAAGCAGAGACATGTTTAAGGGATTCCTTACAGATCTAGGCTTAACTGCATATCATCCACAGAATCACTGCTTTCTGCTTCATACACTCACATGCAAGAACGCGTGCGCGCACGCACGCGCACACGTACGCACACACACACACACACAGTGATGTATGGTAAACAAATTGCAATAAGTGCCAAAATCTAATGCCAAACCACAGAAGAAAACGATATACTCATAATTTCTCATAATTATGTCATCACAAGCTATTTGATCATCGATTAATAAAATTAGTTAATGTTCACAGGCCTACTTATTCATAGATTAAAACACATATGCCTACTACGGCGTAGTTATCTTGTAACACGCATCAACAATGTAACTAGCTATCTAGCTCTGGTACTGTAATCTTAGCTACAATGCTTATTTTATGTATCTAGTTTTAAGATACAATGTGGCAATGTTTCTTACGGTAGGCTACTGCACTGAAGATGTTGCTAACTTTTCTGTTGTTACAGTTACCATATGTCATGGAAGCAGTTCAACAGAACGACGAATGAGAATGTCAACCTCGCAAGCAGTTACCGTTATCAAAGTTCACGTTCGGATACATAATTTAAATGACTGATTATTACCTGTAGTAATACACATCGCTCTTGCCAGCGCTGAGCCCTGACTTCCGGATCACTTCTTCTTTCTTCCAACCCGTTGGGAGAGCAGGGCAGTCCGTCCTCTTCCTCTCCATAATCATTTAACAGTTTATAAGGGGAATAACCCCGATGTCTTAAAAGCAGCTAATCAAGTAAAAATGATGGTAAAAGTCCAACGTTAACTGTAGCTCCAACGTGTGAGCTGAAGCTGACCTAGTAGACTAACGATGTAAGTCGTTCCTTGTGGCTGTTTCTATCTGTCTTAACGTCAGAAATCAAACTTATTTCCGTTTGCGTATCTTAGTGCTTCTTATATAATTACGGTTGACAGTTTTCCCGTTCGATCCTCAACTACCCATAACCGAGTGACGGCAAATATCTCCCGGCGCTGCTCAACGCACACACGGCGGTGCAGTGACGTTCTGAAATTTCAGCACTTCCCACACACACACACTGACCCAGCGCTTGGCAACCACACTGGCTCGCTCAGTCATGCCCCGCCTATGGAACCCTCCCGTCATTTCTCGGTTCTCCCTCCCATGTCTTCAATATTCAGTTCCAGTGATGTATAGGCTACTCTGAACGTCTAATAGCTATTACATTTAGACACAAAATTAGCCACAAAAAGCATAACAGTAATTTATTTAAACATTACGACCACAGATAAAATATTCATTTTGCCAACGTATGGAACCCAGGGATATCTAACAGTCGTACCTACTCATGATAATTTCACTTGAGAGGTTTTTCGTCCTGAGAAATTAGTTGAACCAACATAACCCAACAGGATTGCATCCAACCAAAGACCCCGTGGCAACTATCAAAAGTTTTAGCTGCACTGAAACTGAATGGAGAGTAATAAAGTTAATTCCACAAAGACTTTACAAAATGGATAACACATGATGCGTAACACAAACAAACTTTTTCCAGCATCATTTTTACTTGATAGCCTATATGTTTTATGTAGTAAAGTAGGGTACCTCAAAATTAGTATTTTTACAAAACAGTTCCATAAAATGGTTATGTGGAGATGTCATGCAATCATGCCACCATCTCGTCTCAAAATAGCTTGCTCTTCTACACACCCAAAACATATTTTAAGTGAAACCCAACCTGCTCCCTGAGTTGGAGTGAATGCGAGACACTATAGGCTGAAGAAGCCCATTGATTATATTTCAGTAACCTACTTCACAGCCTTTGTAAGTTTGCAGTGTATAACACATAATAATTCAACATATTCTCGGCTTGTTAGAGGTTTCCAAAGAGACCAAACGACCAATCACGAATGAAATAAACTCACTAATGCTCTGTGTAGCAAATCCTGGGGCAGAACTCACTGCTTACTTTCACATTCACTATCCGCCCACAGAACTGTGAAGGCTAGTTGTTAAACTGATGCCTGCTGTTGATCACCATGTGAGACGCACTGTTAATGTGTTCCCAGAATACCTTATTTGGCCTTGCCACATCTCATTTATGAGTACTTGAAGATTGTTATCTGCACTGTGCTATCTGCCTCAGTGCCCTGACAGTACCTGGTACAAAAATATTACATCTTTCAAAAAGCTGCTGGGCCAGAGTGATGATTAGGTGACGCTTGGATTCTATGCTTCAATAGGTGTGAACTCATAGATATAACCAATATACAAACAGGTTAAGAAAATGTATTTGTAGAAGATCATGTTCAGCAGGCACACAATCTAAACTCCTTGTGCAAACCCCATAATCCACCCATTCTCCCTCTTTCCCTATCCTCCCTCCTAGTTGCTCCTTGTTAGAGGCCAGCCAAAACGGCCGTTTCTTTACTCCATTGAAGAACATCAAAAGCAGTGACAATAGGAGCGTGAACCCTAGCGCAGAGACAACAGTGAGCCCCATGCTGCTTATTGTTCATGCTGGGCTGGGAGGAGAGAGGGAAACAGAACTGCCTGTATTGATTAGAGAGACAAAAAAGAAGCATATCAATTGGAGGATACTTTGGATGTTCAGAATTTATTGTTGTTCTTTTGTCCTTTTCATATTTTAATATACCAAGCTTATCATACCACAGTTTCAGTACTTGTATTGAAAGCAGCTATTTTGCCACCACAGCTTACAATAACACTGTCCTTATTCACCCTGTTCACCATGCATGAAATGTAGTCAAATTCCACCCATTTTACGAAATCTACTTTACATTCAAAACGAGTGTTATCTGATATTTCTTGTTGGCCAATATTCTTTAGCAGAATGAGGCTGTATATGTGAATCTGTCTTTTGGGTAGTAGCCTACATTTGACAAGGCCCTGCATGAAAACATGTGGTTACTTTTCATTTGGCCATCAAATTTACTCGGCCGAAGCCGTATATCATTGCTCATGGAAGCTGATCCCGAGTAAGTTGTTTCGTCTGGCCTGATCTAACTCGTTAAGAATTTGACTAGTGCAAACCGATCGTAGACCAGCACGTAGCCAGTAACTCCACCCGGGACACTTGAATTCATAGCTTACTACTAGCTCTGTAGCTGATAGAATCACTTTGTTTATACCTGACGACGGTACTGTAGCTAAGCTAGCTAGCTAGCTAGAAAAATATAGTCAGTTGTCGTTTTCTAAATATACAGGAAATGTAGAGTTATCTGTCTAATGACGGAATAATGTTTCAACTATTATAGTCATTTTTGCCTTCACAGTATGTTCGGTGACAGGATGACTTCACAGGAACTTAACTCTCCTGAGTCAACTGTCACCTCTCTTCTGGCGAGCTCTGGACATCTGCGAAGTAGCTTACACCACGAACCACTGTTCACCGTCAGATACAGGGACAAGGATTTTGAATCTGCGTCTGCGGCACTGGATGCTTACATCGCGGACTTTGAAAGGAGTGAGCTAAAAAGATCTCCAACGAGAATTCAGTTGCTGACAGATCGGTCCACCAGCTCTTTTCCTATCCGAAGTAGAGTCAGAAATAAAGATGGTAAGTATCACAGCCCCTTGGTACTAAAACTAAAACCTATATTTTTCTGTACATACATACACGTACATTCTATATGATCTATACATCACATAGAATGATGGTCAGTTAGCAAGCTAGCTAACTGACCGCATTCATGTCTTCTGTGTTTTGTGTGTTGCTGTTGCAGTTCTTCAAGAGCAGCTGACAGACACTGAACTGGACTTCCTGACTCTCCCAGTGAGGGTCCATCGCCAAGATACAGACCGCCTCAGTGTGACCACTGACGACCTACTGGTCCTACCCTGTAACGGCTCCTTACCCATCACCCGCACCTCTGCCTTCCTCTCCCAGTCAGGGGGGCAGTCTGGAAGCTACTGTCTGAGCCAGCACGCCCACTCCAATTCCTCCAATCGGCATAGACCCAGACAAAGCAGCACAGACATAGCTTGTGCCCAACACTCTGCCTGTTACAATCTCCTCCGGCCTAGGCAACAAGCAAAGAGAGCCCCGACATCAGAGACTTCAACAGGCCTTGGGCTGAAAATCAGTCAACCAACCCATCATCAAGGCCTCAAACAGACATCGGAGAGGGATCCAGACGATCCAGCCTCGCCCCACCACTACCCCCGCTGGATGACCAGCCAGAAGGCTGACATGGACATGTCTGGCATCACCAGTATCCCCGACACGAAGTACCCTGCCTGGATTCAGGAGTGCGGACTTCCCATAGACACCCCCACCCACAAGTCGTCCCATAAGAAGACCCTGACTAGTAGCCAGACTCGACCCCGCTCTCCGAAAGTGCCCTACTGGCTGGGGGAACTGGAGGCCTCTTATGAGAAGCTGCAGATGGATAGCGTCGGCCATTCTGGAGCTAGCAGTGATTCCGGTGACCTGCAAGGAGACCCAACGGCTTCTCCTTTCAAAGGGGAGGCTCGTCCCAAGACGCTGAGGCAGCTGTTTGCTGAACAACCGAGCCAGACTGCTGGGGGCGACTGCAGGGATATGGATAATCTATTCCGTGGTTAGTAGAAACATCAAATTTGACACGATCGCCCTCCAAAATACCCAGGGCTTATCTCCTAACACCGAATCCCCAAACACAGACAGCCCAACCCAGACCCAGAAGGCCTCGGAGCTTCAGGGTGACAATTATTGAGTCGATGGCTCTGTGTGTTTCCTTCTTAGACGACAAATTGGAGAGGTTGATCCTGAAGGCTGAGGCGGCGCTGAGCTCTCCCTCTCTGGGTCTGAGCCGCCCCCGGCAGCCCGACGTGGACCCACCCAACAGCAGCGAAGACAGCCTGGAGGTGGACCGCTCCTGGGACAACCCTACTATCACATTGTGAGAGGACACTTGGGCATATTAGTTCGAGAATGGACATCGAGGCTTGTTGTTGGGTCATTGTAGAGGCTAGCCTTGTTTGAATTGACCATTGAAGAACACTTTCTCATACTGTATTCAAAAACGAGCATGTGATGTATGGACTCCAAGGTTTAAATGCAAGTGATATATTCCACTGTTTATGCACTACTTCCCATGCAGTAAATCACCAGTGCCAGTAGGGGGAGCTGACAGCCCAGCTATTGCCGAAAGTCCTTTCAATGACCGAAACGAGCAGGTAGTATTTTTTTTCCAATCATCCACAGTATTCAGATTTAATTTTCCTTTTCTCACATGATTCTAACTCAAGAACGAATGAATCCGAATGAATGGATCGTATTCGATACTTTGGAAATCCTGACCTCCCTTCTCCCCCTTCCCTTCCCTACCCCGTACTGTCCAGGCTAAGGGCTCCTGCTCCTCGGGCTACAGCAGCAGGAAAGCCCCTGGTCCCGTGGAGGCCCTGAAGCAGATGCTGTTCAGCCTGCAGGCCGTGGAGCAGCAGGTCTCCCAGCCTTCGGCGGACCAGGGACCAGACACAGCCGTGTCGGACACCAGGCACACAGTGGACGGGTGGACGGATAGAAACATGGACAGCGAGGCTGAAACCGCACAGGTGAACGTCAGGAAGACGTCGAACTATCGTAGCCATCGTAACGGTCTACAATTGGGCCATCTTTGTAAACATGTACCATGTTCGTTTTCCAGATAACTGGGACCGAGATGGAGGCCTACGACACAGCGCCTGGCGGACAGTCATTACAGAGGTACCGGTACTTCATGAGAGCTGCAAGAGAGGGAGTCCACTGACAGTCTATTTCTTTCTCGGCTTCTATAGAATGTACAAAGTCCCATACACTGCCCAGTGACATCCTTCTGATTTCCTAGGGCCCTGCATCACCTTGGGAGACTGAAAAGTCTCGTGGAGGACCATCATGAGAAGAACACTCCGGAAGGAAATGCTTCCTAAAGGACTTGGCTGCTGTTGTTTATTTTATTATTATTGATGAAATATGTATATGCGAAAGAATTGAAGCACAAAACGGGACTGAATGTCCAGATCTTATACTTGAGTTAGAGGTTGGGGACATCGGGGTAAAATGGACAAATCTCTGAAATTCTGTGCCCAAAGATCAAAATCTTTTCGCAGTATGCCGTTTGAAATCCTTCTGTGCCTTGCCTTCTTCGGTGCCATAAAACAAGAATAAGTATGTATGTTTATTTGATGGTTATTTACAATTGTTTATTGTAATATTAAAATGTATTCTAAAGTGTTGCCCGCATGCTTATAACATTCACATAATTTCACAGTATTATATACAAATAAAGAGATGTTGCTTAATTGATAATAATCTATCCATGTTGTGACATCATATAGGTGGCTATGTGTGACCTGGTTGCATGTGTCTAGATCTGTTCAACATTAGTCTCAAACAGTCAGCCGTCAGTATCAGATTCATCCAGATGACCATTAGAGTACACTGGAGCCATTTCCTAACTATGCTCATCTTAATTGGCTCAGACTACAGTACATAAGGCACATTCAGGCCCGATCTCATAATTCATTATAGGTGTGTAACATAATTCAAATGTAACAACTGTTACGGTATGATATCCGTCTAATCTAAAGGCAACCACTGGCTTAGTGCCTGCGTCAGACTGGAATGTCTCCTCAATGTGGTCCATTTGCTACTGCAGGTATCACATGCTACACATGCTAACGCTAATTCCAGGCCCCTCAGGACTTCTGCGCCAGGAGCGTGCTCAGTTTGATCTTGCCGTCCATGGAGGCGGTGAGGCAGGTGCCACAGTCCATGGCCGTGCACCAATCAACTGTGACCACCGGGGCCTTGTGCCCGCCCAGGGGCAGGACAGTCTCCAGTTTGCCATCGCTGCTGTTTAGCTAGGGGGAGAACAACAGACCATAGGTCACAGAAGGATAGGAGTCAAACACAGTACTACAATTCAGTTCTGGGTATTCCTGTGTGTGATGTCGCGGGTGAGATTTCATCCTCCGCTTCCACGCTGGAAAGCCTGTAAAAAAAAAAAAAAGCGTCGATGGATGCGGATGATTACCTTGTGGATGATCCCCCCGTTGTTGGAGCAGGTGAGGACGTGCTGGCCCTCGGAGTCGAAGGCGAACAGGCGCCCTCGGGGCACCTGGACCTGCCTGTACCCACTGTACCCCGACAGCACGAAGGGCCCCGTGGCGTCCTGAGGCAGGGAGTGATCCGACTGCTTCACCCCACACCGATGGATGTTCCACTGAACAAACTGGAACAAAAACGCGAACAAGGTTTTTTTGACACGATATCGAGACCCCCAAAAAAAGACGGCGTCTCACCCGCTGTAACGCGTGACCTCTAAAACGACTTGGGACGCGGTGACCTTTGTGCCCCCTTGTTCTAGGCCTTCGGCGGGCCTCACCTTGCCATCCTCCCCGATACTGATGACGGTGTTCTCGTCGTAGCTGAACTCGACGCTGTACACTTCCCCATCGTGTGCCCTCCAGCTCATGGCGCACTCGTAGCGCTGCATGTCTGCGGGAGAGAGAGGGGAGCGCGTCGACAACTCGCTCTCGGACGACCCCGTCCTTCATTTCCATTCGTCACAAACGATCTATTACCCGCATGCAACCTCCACCGTATCTGTGAAAAGATCCGCGGAGCAGCTCACCGAACAGTCGGATGACTCCGTCGGCCGCGCCCGTGACCAGCAGGTTTCCGTTGTGGTTGAAAGCCGTGCAGTTGATGGCCACGGGTCCTGGCTCCAAGGAGAACTGGAGCTAGGGGGGGGAACGCAGCAGATAGGATCGCCTGAACATCGGAAAAGCTGTCGTCTGGTTGCTCCACTTTACACAGTTCCATGGACACAGTCTTAAGAGAAGATCGCGTGATCACGTGAGATGCAAGGGGGGGGGGTCTACCTGGGGTTTGACGGTCTTGGTGTCCCAGAGCAGCAGCTGGCCCGACACCGGAAACGGGAGGCGGGTCACCGTCTCTGTAACGCTCCCGGAGCGCCCGGTACCGGTGGGGGCGGCAGCGGAACAAACGAAGGAGGTGCCGCTGGGGCTGCAGGCCAGCGATAGGATCCTGGAGACACACGCACACACACACACGGCTTGAGACACCATGCTTGAGCAGTAGAGTACATAGAGAGGCTCTGTATGAAGACCCCCCGTGTCAGCTCACCGCGGGTGGGTGTCGTCGATGGTCATCTCGTACAGGTTCTTCTTGGCATCGGTGTCATACAGCCTCACGGTGCCCACGCCACTTCCCAGTAACAGCTGAGGACCAAAGATGTGTCAAGTCAAAGGAGCCCAAGAACCCGAGAAAACACAAATTCAATTCCCTGGGAACGCAAATCCAAGTGATAAACCCTCGGACACTAGCAATGTTCAGGTGGTCCATACCAGCCTGTCTGGTTTGGTGGCCCACTCCAGGGACAGCAGGGGGGATTTGGACATGATGGTGGCCTTGGTCTGCATGATGGGGTTGAAGGACCACACCTTGATGACTCCGTCCACATCCAGGCTGGCCACCCTCCGGCCTGAGCAGTCCACCCTGAGAGAGAGGGGGGGGGGGGGGGGGCAGGCGTCGGACAAAGGGGGGACGGACGTCTGTTTAGATTCCGAAGGCATTCCAGAAGGGCGGATCCGTGGTATGGAGACAGCGGTGATGGTCTCACCTGCAGTGCATGATGGAGGAGTGGTGCTCGCCGTATTCCTCCTGGCTCAGCTTGATGAAGGGCTGCTCCGGGGCCAACCCTTCCCCGCTCACGCGAGCCTGGCCCGGGGGGGAGTCCAAGGCCTCGCATTGGCCCTCCGGCTGGGGCTCCATGTCCAAGCTCTCCCCTCTCTTCTCAGTCATCTACAAAGGGACCCCGTTCAAAGGGCTGTTTAACACATCCGGATATCTGAAGTGTTGCTTAAAGGTCAGGGTCACCCGATATAGCATGAACTTGGATCGGATTGTCGTTAGCCCAAACCTGAGGAAGGGGTTTGGAGAACAGCTCCTTCCTCTCCTTCTCATGAACCTGGTGCCTTTTTTGTCGGGTGTGTGGCGCCGGGACCTCAGCGCTCCCAACAGGTCCAGACACTGGCTTGGAGTCCTTACAGACTCCTGGCTCTTTCAGCTTCGCAGCCTGAAAAGAGACCCAAGAACACAAAACCAACTTGAGCTGTCGAAAGCAGCAGAAAAAACTCCCTCCTAGAAATTTCCATGGCAACTGCTTAGCCCCTTCAAATTGCAACCCTGAGGATAAACAAGTTAGCGTCTCAGGGGAAGTTCCCAGAAAAACAAGAGCTTCTCAATTACCAGGCCAACATATGGTCTCACTTGATTGGCTGCGGTGTCCTTTCTTCCGAGGGAAGCCTGTGTTGGCGAGGACCCAGCCCCTTGAGGCGTCTTGCCAGGTGCCCGTCTCCCCTGGGGCAGGAATGTGTAGAAGAAGTTGCGAGAAGGCGCTGTTGAAGTCAAGTTGACCGTGCGCTGGCTGGACACCAGGTCCCTGAGAGAAAATAGCACACAGATGAGATACTTACAACCTTATATTAGGTTCATACTAAATTGATCTCATAATGCTACATCTCTAAGCCCTGGTCTGCCTGCAGACATTGTGATAATTGAATTTACCCTCAAGAAACAAAGTGACCTTTTTCATATACTAACTGAAGCCAATTTTAGTGAAGCCAGGAAAGTGGGGAAAAAGTAAAGTTTTGCGTGTCGTTCACGTCTTCATTCTTTAAGAGAGAAAAACAACAGCATACACTGTATTTTGCAGTGACTTGAATAATTGATTGTAAGTTTCTCCTACCTTTAGCTGAAACTGGTTTTGCAATAGGTCTTTTGAGTATTAGAGTGAGGCAGTGTGTGTTTACAAGATGTCTCATTCATTTGGCTGAATGTCTGAAGCAAAACATGTTGCGTTTCCTTTTATTTCAATGTTTCTCAGCGAAATGTATGCTCAGTGAAACTGTGTGACGCAAAGGTTCACGTGACAGTCTTTCAAGGACGTCTCATCTCAAAAGCACTTCCCCACTTCTTTCCTAACGTCACCTCCTTTTCAAAAGGAGAACTGCACTGCTATCTCCGGTAGTTTAGTCTCCTATGGGTCTGGAGTAGAGGAGACATATCGAATTCAGGTGGAGATATCTGGACTGAATAAAGGTCATAATGTCCCTAGGCACAGCAGAATACTAGAGTTGTGGCATCTCCCAGACACAGAGACATTAACAAGGTGACTGAAACAAAGGAATATTGGTGAAAAACACAACAATTCAAGCGAATTGTTTATTCATTGTCCTCATCCATAGGTTAAAGCACACGTAAAAACAGTATAAATAATATATTAACAATAAGTTAGTCCATCTACAGTAATGTGTAACATTAATAATAATACAAAACAGAAACGTGTGTCGTCGTCCCCCCCCTCAGATATCTTACGATGTTCTCTCCCATTCCCGCACTACCCCCCCCCCCCCAAAAGAAAGAGGTTCATTGCTCTCTCAAAGTCAGTCCTCACAGCTCAGTGTCGCCGAGTCGATCCATGTTTTGCACGTAGGGGGGGAGTTTGTGATGCACCATCTCTTCGTCCTCCTTCCTGAAGCGGGCTTCTCCTTGCAGGGCAAACAGCTGGAAGCACAGATGAGAAGACAGGGGGAGGCTTGAGTCACCATGGGAACGGGGCTGACAGCAGCTATTCAGACACCGCTTTTTTGGAAGGCCACGCTCACGCTCACCCTTTGCCTCAGCTGCTCGTTCTCCTCCAGTAGGCTGGTGGTTCTCTGGACTTCAAAGTCGAAACACAGCAGCACTGGCTGGGGTGTTTCTGTCAAGGAACCCACTTCACGGAACATCATGAACTACAGGATTTTTGGATTCGTCTTTTTCTGCTCAACCCCAAAAAACAGTGATATTCTTGCAAGACATCATACGATAATGACCTCACTTCTGCCAATTGGGCTTAATAGTTTTAGACAGTGTGTCTCATCTGCACAGACTAGACAACACCTGGAAGAGATTTGACACCATATGCATTACACGTGTACATAAATGTACACAAGTTCGAGTGCAGAAATGGACAAAAAGTAGAAAGTTATCACACAGTTTTCGAAAGCCTTGCCAAAAACGGAAGGATATGCATGCACTGGAAGAGAACACTGAGGAAGTTGTGCAGCGACACCAGGAAGGTATCTGCCCACTGGCGGGAGAAATATGACGAGAATGCAGGATTGGTCTCAGGGGAGGGTATAAATGGCAGGATGAACCAATCACGCCACTCTGGCTGTCCCTGCAGCTCTGGTGCCTGCTTTAGGAAAAACTCCTGAGTTCTCTCAAGGTTTCTCGACTGTAAAAGGAAACGAAAGAAAAAAAAAACACACAGGACATAAGCTTTAGAAAACTCCCTAATATGCAACCATCTGCGGTAATGTGTGTGGAATGAGTTTCAGGAGATGAGGAAGTTGAAATCTAGAAGAAAAAACGAATAATGTGATCCTTTTTGTGACAAGACGTCTCTGCACGCACCTGAATGGTATGAACAACATAGTATCTGAACAGGCTTGTTCTTAGTTTGTTGACGGTGGGCCTGTAGATGTCCTCTAGTCTGCAGAACAACCGTCGGTCCAGGTAACCCCAGTAATCTTTCAGTCCCGTCAGGTCAAAGTTCTGAATAAACAACTGGAGCTGGTCGATAATCTTGTCCACCTGGACAAAGAAAAAACGGGTCATCAGCATAATCGTAGGCCTTTAGATTGGGGCCACCACTATCCACTAAACACGCCAGCTAACGTTCGATCTTGACTGCAGTAGTAGCAACGTTATAGCCTACTGCTAATCTGTCTGTAACTGGAAGCACTAATGATGAGGTCAGCTACACTTATACATACCCTGAACCCCTTTTCCTTGTCGGCTTTGACTTCTGCGTCAAGGGTCTTCAACGTACTGGTAAATCCACGATATGTGAGATATTCTCTGAGATGTTCTTCCGTTCGCTCCACAGCTGAACTCATCTTCTTTCCCCTGTAAACACTAATATGTGCATGTCTTAAATGTACAAATCTCATTCTATTCGTTTTGTATTTAGAAAACATTTCAAATGTACAGAGCTACGTAAGTGTATCTTTATTATTTAGTCGGATGTTAGCCTACTATTCAACTAGTTAGTTGCGGAGAAAAAAAGCTATCCGGCTAGCATGCTATCAGCTAGAGCTAACTTCATTTGCACCATACATTTGCTAATATTTCTCCGTGAGACAGAGGATTCCTACTATATTGTTGTGAGCTCAGCATTATTGGATACTATATGTGCATGGCAACTAGGTGAAGGGAAAATTAAATGATTTAGCTTAGGTTTCCAATTAGAACTTACCAGGTATGGTGACAGCGCTGAGGTGCTTCCTTGTTTTCCTTTCCTCGAGACGGTCATGTGATTAGTGATACGAGTTACTCCACTAGATGGTGCACATTCACATACAAATATTGTTCTCAGAATTACGTTACTTTTATTCTAATAGATAGCTGGATGCTACATGAAGAGGAATTCTATTTAGCATATAAAATGTGCTTCGTAAGCATGTTAACACATTCCCTATCTTGCAACTGTACGGCACATGTAAGCTTTTTGGGGGGAGTTTCAACCAGTATGTCATAGCTCACAAACAAGCCAGAAACCCTCAGGGGTCACTAATTGGCGGACCGCGGTCCGGGTCCGGACCCAGGCGGTTCCCTATCCGGACCCGGACCTATAACCGATATATTATTATGGAATTAATTCATTTTGACGGAACGTTTCCATTTTAACCGGCACATCTTTTTGTTCCAACTAAATGTGGTTTCTATCTTACTTGTCCAATACAAACGTCCAATCAGGAGCATTAATAACTGTAATCACCATGAAAACTCACTCACTGAAAGTTGGTTGCAACCTCTGTGGGTCAGGTTGTGTGTGTCATTCGCAACAACGCAGGCTAATCGATTTGCTAACAGTACCTGTTTCTTCCTTAGCGAAAAACATGGCGTGCTCTAAACCCGGCGAAAACCCAAATCCAAAAATACCAGACAAGTATGCATTTGTGCTGCCGGTGGGGCGCACAAAACCTATGTGTTTAATGAGACGGTTGCCCTTGTCAATAGTGGTAGCTAATGTGAAACGTCACTATCATGGCCGTGGGAACTAGGAGTGCTGTAGCCCCCTGACAGCACGAGAATTTCCAATGATATGACTTGAAAATTCACCACCGCGGCACAGCCCCGCAGTAGCGGACTGGCCATCGGGAGCACCGGGAGAAGAATAACAATGGAAAACCAGGCTAAGAAACGTAGCCTAAGGGTGGGGCTGAAACATTAAGAGACAAAAAAACATCACCTTCACTAGACAAGGTTTTACCAATTGAAAAACGGCTATGTTCATTTTACATAAAGCTCAAAAAACTATTTTGTGCTCAAATAAAGGCAAAAAAAATGGTCTTGCGTGCTACGCGCGCTCGCATTAAGTATCCTAGCGTTCTCACGAACTAGCATCACATCAAACAGAATGTGCATGACCTATTTTTACTCCCAGTCCATCCCTGCCGTCCCGCAACATTAAGACCCCCCCCCCCCCCCCCCCCAGCAGCACCCCCCTGATAAATCCTATGTTCCCGCGGCTATGGTCACTATGACACAAAGCAGCATGGACACTTTGAACAAAATTACCCCCAGAACTCTGAGGTAAGGGCCAGAAAAATAAACCATAATTGTTCCGGACCCTGGACTGAATGGAAATTTGGTTAGTGGACCTTTTGGGTTTCTAATTGAGTACCCCTGCTCTACAAACTAAGGTTTGCAACTATCTCTAAATGGCCTACACTCACGGATGGAGCGAATAAATGGATAACAGCACTGGAAGAGAGCACAGCAGGGGTGACTGGCTCTGGGAGATATAAAGGCTCTACTGATGCACACTGCCGGAAAACAAAATAACAGAAGACATTTTCCAGTGCACAACTGCCAAGAGGCTAGTAAAACAATATTGTTTGCAGATTCATCTACGTGCGTGTTTTGTGAGGATGCATGCACACTCTTAAAACAAATGTGTTGTTAGCTGACACAATTTGTGTGTTATTACCAATCAGACACATATTGTGTTGTTTTCTACAAATTGGGTGTTGTTTGATCTTACGATTGGACACACACAACATGTGTTAAAACATTGACCAATCACATCACTACTTCAACATCTTTGCGCGCCCAAAAAGAAAATTCCTTTTTGAAAGAAGCACTGGTAACCACGGAGTTGACACTGACACGACAGCAGAAGACTAAAGGTAAATGTCTTTTTTTTACTTTACTTGAGTTCGCAAATATAAAAAAGTAAATACCCTGGGATTTTTATTTGACGATGAGAGGCTCGTTGTCTATAGGTTGTGACTGTCATGCTGGTGCTGAATGGGAACCGTTATGTGAGTGTAGCTAACATCAGAGCCATACAGTACTGTAATGAGGCTCTGGCTAACATTTACTAGCTTGCACTGACAACCTTCAGTTGGTAGCTAATGTCGTTAGCTAATGTAAGCTACTTGCTAGTAGCTAGATAGCTAAGGTAGCTAACGTTAACGGTTCAAGTAGCTAGCGTTAGCTAGTCAACCTGGATAATTTAATATGTAAAATTGGTTAGCATTTTTTATTCGCTATTGAAACATGGAGAGTGAGAGAACGTGAAAACCTGGCTAGTAACAGCTTGCGTTTTCTAACGATGAAGTCTATTTTAAGCACGTAGCGTCACTGTGTCCAATCCCGACCGTTTTTTAGCTAACATTCTGATAAAATGCCACTTCAAATATTGATAAAAATAATCGTATCACGTTTTCAGCTGATTTACTGATTTCACGTTAAGCTTTAACTTCTTACCTTTCGAGCTAAATATTGTTAAAAAATTTAGAGTTAGCTTAGCCTTTACTAGAGCCGGTCAAAAGACGCTGGCGCCGGTAAATTAGCCGTGCGCTACCCTTGTCCAAACCCGACCGCACTTCTAAACACTGGCCGCTGCTGTTTTTCCGGGGATATTAACTTGATCCAGGGTCACCAAACTGACCATCAATGCTGTCAACATATCCGTGGACGTAGTTATGTCCTCCACCATAAGATATCACGCTTCAACATCTCCAAACTAGTGATGGGTCGTTCGCGAACGATCCGGCTCTAAGAGCCGGCTCTTGAAGGTGAACGTCGGGAGCTGGCTCGCATATCTGAAGAACCGACTCTATTTTTAATAGATCAATACAGCCTATAAAAACGAAATGATTATGAAATAATGAATTTTAATTGTATTTAAAATAATTGACTAATTCAAAGAACAACAAAAAAATACTTGTAGGCTTAAAGGCGCACACGATCATCCTCACATTCTGTTCCTGTCAATCCTGCATGAGGGAGGGCCGAGCCAACTCACACACAGTGAGAGAGTAGTCAAAACTCGGAGGAGAGCCATGACAAATCAATGCATTTTTAAAGATATGTGGTTACGGTCGAGTATGATTTCATTTCATAATTTAATTCAAATTGTTTTCACACCTATCATAGTCAAATTCATAGTTAAAACATGTATTTTTTAAAGAGCCGTTCGGGAGCCAAAAGAGCTGGCTCTTTTTAGTGAGCTGAGCCATACGAGCCGGCTCACGAAAAAGAGCCGGAATGCCCATCACTACTCCAAACTATGCGATAAAATCTCAATTTGACTGTATACCACCACCTGCTGGATGTTTTGTTGAACTCTTCTCAAAGTTTGCTAGCCCCCATCCCTTCCTCCCCTCGACTACAGATCACGTCACACATGAGCGTGTATTTTCATTGGCAAGACAAAGTAGTGTTAAGCTAGCATTGAAATACACTCATATGCTAACCCATAGTAGCAGTACGATGACAACACAGACACACTTGTCAGAGTAAAGATCGTCGCCCGAGTGTCGCCGAGTGGTCTTTCGGCCAAAGTAACTTTCCTATATTATTTAGACATGTAAACGTCCATATATGTTCATGACATTTTACACGTAGATTGTTTGGTATGCCTAAAATAATACTACTTACACTTTGCTGGCGATAGCAAAAGAAAATGCTGGCAAAAAGACCGGAAACTGAGTGTCCAAACCCCGTTCGGGTTTGGACAATAGTAGTTTACAGCGGTCGGGATTGGACACAGTGACGTTACTCTTTTGTCATAGCTTAATTTTTCCGCCATCCTTTTTCTCTCGCAGCACAATATAGGCTATGTATTACAGGAAAAAATGTCACGGCAAACCAGCTTGACATTTTATTTCTGTGTATTGAGTTGTTTTGTTGTGTAATGCCTTTTCAGTTGAGCTATTTTAGAGAGTTTTTTCCCCCACAGACGAGGCACAATGGAATCGGGACAGAGCAATCGCGTGTGAACTTGAATGCATAGGAGTACTGTAGCGTCACTGTGTCCAATCCCGACCGGTTTTTAGCTAACATTCTGATAAAATGCCACTTCAAATATTGATAAAAATAATCGTATCACGTTTTCATCTGATTTACTGATTTCACGTTAAGCTTTAACTTCTTACCTTTCGAGCTAAATATTGTTTAAAAATTTAGAGTTAGCTTAGCCTTTACTAGAGCCGGTCAAAAGACGCTGGCGCCGGTAAATTAGCCATGCGCTACCCTTGTCCAAACCCGACCGCACTTCTAAACACTGGCCGCTGCTGTTTTTCTGGGGATATTAACTTGATCCAGGGTCACCAAACTGACCATCAATGCTGTCAACATATCCGGGGACGTAACGTCACTGTGTCCAATCCCGACCGCTGTAAACTACTATTGTCCAAACCCGAACGGGGTTTGGACACTCAGTTTCCGGTCTTTTTGCCAGCATTTTCTTTTGCTATCGCCAGCAAAGTGTAACTAGTATTATTTTAGGCATACCAAACAATCTACGTGTAAAATTTCATGAACATATATGGACGTTTACATGTCTAAATAATATAGGAAAGTTACTTTGGACGAAAGACCACTCGGCGACACTCGGGCGACGATCTTTACTCTGACTAGTGTGTCTGTGTTGTCATCGTACTGCTACTATGGGTTAGCATATGAGTGTATTTCAATGCTAGCTTAACACTACTTTGTCTTGCCAATGAAAATACACGCTCATGTGTGACGTGATCTGTAGTCGAGGGGAGGAAGGGATGGGGGCTAGCAAACTTTGAGAAGAGTTCAACAAAACATCCAGCAGGTGGTGGTATTTCTCGGGTTCTTAAGGAAAGAGAGCAACAATAGAAGATTTCATAAACTTTATTAACTTAATAAAAAAGAAAGGAGTACATGAACTGAGAAAAAAACCATTTGTATTCAAGCACATAGTCTATCACACAATGCAACACCTCCAAGCCAGTACCAAACAAAGAATTAAGGGTCTATATGAAACAGACTAAATAATTACATTGGCCACAAAATGTCATTCAGTCCGTTTAAAGAGATCAAGCAGAGGGGTATTAACGCATTTCCACATGATTTTGTCTCCAGATGACAGTGTTTTGGTTACCAAAACTCAAAAGGTACTGCAGTCCATAAGGCTACTAAGTTCTAGGAGCGAGGCCAAGTTATTTTTATTGCCCCAACAGGACAGCAGCAACCTTGACTGGACACAAAAGCTTCAGATTGTGCCTTAACTGGAGCTCTTTAGGGTAAACATCATACTGTCAGAGCCACAGGCATCAAAAACATTAACAATTTCAAAGCTCATTCTCAGGTTGATCATGCTCACGGTGCACTGAAATATGCAACAACCTGACCGACTGGCATTAGTGCACACACAAAACTCACTGCAGGCATTGGAATATTTAAACTTTTCTTTTCTCAATACACAGGACACACATATTCCAAAAATAAAAGCTCTTGGAGGTACTTGAATTAATTTCAACCTGGGCACATTATACACAAATCATATTTTGCTTTATGTTCTTTAATGCATTAAATATATCTACTATAATAGCTCACAATCTTTACAAATGATCGGACAGAATTGTTGGTCAAAAGAGCATTACAGGCACAAAGAGACTCGTCCAGACAATGTAAACTTTCAGAATGGATTTGAGATAGATTTCAAAAATTTCCTTTTCATGAGTTACACGATTCATTTGCCCCAACACCACAGGAATAACACTAAAATACTGCTGAAATTGTCAAAGGGTTAAATACTTGAAAAGAATAAGACCAGGAAAGAAACAGGAGCAAGACATTTGTTTCAATTCAAGAAATGGAAGAAATCTCATAATTTGGTCCCAAAGATTGTCACATTTGAAAATTCAAATTATTCAGTAAAGGTATCATTTTCATTTAAGTTTCCATCCTTTTAGCAGTAGACAAACCGTAGGTGTTAAAGTGACATTGAACAGATACAACTTGTTTTTATCTATGCCGGGCATTGTCATGGGCTAGCCTACTGCAGATATGACCTGTATACAGTATATACATGTGTATATATACCAAAACATGTTGTTGATATCACTGTTGTATGAGAATGGATGTCAGACTAAATGGGTTCATGATGGCACAGCAGTTTGGCACAAGTCTTGGCTTGATTGACTCAAATACACAACTCCAAGCCTTTGACTCTCCGTGCATGTAGCTTAGATCGAACGACTGAAAGTATGGTCAAGTGTTGTGCTGTCAATGGACATGCAAACAGTGGAGCCACAGTCAACGCCTGTCCTTACTGGGTCGGAGAGCTATACTACGGTTGAGTTGGCTGGCAGTGACGCATGCTTTTACACGCACACCAAGTCTCATTTCATCTTGGCATCGCAAAATGAACCTGCCGGTATTTTTAAGAGACAAAAATACAGTGGATTGAGTTTGTTTTGACCTTGTACAACATTCTCAGAGAGGTGGAGCACGTACATGGGGCCGTGATTGGCTAAAAGCTTCAGGCTTGAGTCAGTAACACTGCCAGGAGTCCACTTATTATCCTAGTTTTGATCATATAAGTGCCTGTGGCCATGACAGGGGAGCAAACAAATATCAACATGGGATAACAAGTATTGAGTTAAATGTTAAGACTAATGGTATCCCTTTAGTCCACTACTGAATACTGTTACCTTTAAATAGTGGATAAATAATTGTATTATTGTACATTTACTTCTGTAACTTTTGCTAAGCAATTGTGATGCTGTAGGATGGGAAGATCCTCCACACATTTGGTCACAAATCAACACCAAAACAACAACATTAAACCAATTTCTTAAAGAAAGATGACAGTAACAATATTGGTTTAGCACACTATTTTCACATATTGTTTATGTACAGTAAAAACACTGTTAGTAGTGTACTTGAATTGTGTTAAATACTGTTTGTTGTGTACAGTTCATGTACAGTATTTAATAAGATCGATATGTTCCATTCAGGTGTGTACCGCTGTGAATTTAAGTTTGCGGCGAAGATTCATGTTATACTTCAAACAAGACCAGATGGACAGCCTCGTATTACTACTCTCTGGCTCACATGAGAATGGATTTAAGCAAGTTGTTGGAGTTAAGAGCCATTTGTGCAATATTGTGTTCTTTCACAACAAATAATACAATGTCTACTATAGGAAATTGGTGCAAAGAGATTGTTTCTGGTGTGTGTGTATTAACATTAAAGGCCCTTGATACATTGACTGACAGACAGACAGACAAAACAAGTAGTCAGGCAGGCAAAGAGACAGCCAGAAAGACAAACAGACAGACATACAAAGAAAGACAGGAAGGCAGGCAGTCAGGCAAACTCTAAGACTTGAGGCAATGTGTAGGTGTATTTGGCACTAGGATGACTGTCACCAGGGGTTGCTCTAGACAGTTAGCATTGTATGGGTCTGATCCTTTGGTCTGGGATATTATAAAACACACAGACACAAAAGCTGACTTAAGACAGACAGGACAGAGAGCATGTTGGTATATACCAGGTCTCTGTTCATACATCATGAGATACCTATCTCTGTCAACAATAAGCTGTAGAGCTCAACTCCATACATTTTACAAGGGGGAGAATACAAGATTATGCTTTTTTCGGATTGGTCCTCCTAAATTGGTGTTATTTCACTGATTGTAAGCTGAGCGATAAACGTCTGTTTCTACTGTTGGTTACATATTTGACAATTTAGAAAGTATTAGTTAGATTAAATTGTTTAGGAATTACATGTATGGCGACTAGAAGTGAAATTTTGTTTTCCGAGAAAACTGTACAAAAGAAACCTGACTTGAAAACGGGAAATAAAACATGAAAACCCAAATCAAAATTAAATGTAAATAACTGGTTGTACTTTCTTACGACATGGTTATGGGTGGGGCCTTATCAGCCAAGGCAGTAGATTTAATTGGACAAAAACTAGTCGTGAGGGCATATGGCATTGACCAACACCATAGTGGGGGTTAACATCCCAAGCCTTGCCCTCAGAGAGGCCAGAACAGACAAACAACCGGCACATGCTGCCTTGCAACACAGTAGCAGCCCCCTTGTAGAGTGCCTGATCCACACACAAGCTGTGGCCAGGCTGCACTTCCATGTCTGTCCACCAGAGGGTACGAGGGGCTTTCAGAACCAGACAAGGAACGACGAGCAGGGGGGATGGAGGGGCCGTCGATCCGGGGGGGAGGGGGGTGAAAGGAGGGGTCTAGCATGCGCACTTCTTCTCGCTGGGCTCGGCGGGCCCCAGCTTGGTGGCCCCTGCCCCGTTCTGGGGCTCGGCCGGGGGCTTGTCGACGCACTGCTCCATGCGCTTCATGACCAGGTCGAGCAGCGTGATGACGGCCTTGTCCACCTCGGCGCCGGTGGCCGCGCTCGTCTCAAAGTAGGGGATCCTACAAGGGGGGAGGGAGGGGTCGAACAGTCACACAGGGTTAGCACGCTCGCTCGTCTGTGTAAGAGCCGTCGGATATCACAGAACGCGTATCCCCCCCATTTACCGCTCATTGCACCCATGTGTTGAATCGGAATATTTCGAAAACGTTTCATTTTTCTTCCCGACAACACTTCTTCCCTGTTGCTAAACAGCAGTGCCAGTAATCTCCGGAGGACATCATCGACTAGACAAATGACACCGAAATCCCAAATCCTACAGGGGTACAGTGCAGCACTCAACAAGGTGACGGTCAAGCTCTCTATTACTATTGATCATCAATTACACAAAGCGAGCGAGAGAGAGAGAGCTAGTCCTGAAAGCCCTCCGACAACACTATTAGAGCGGGCAAGACTTTAACATTTACTCGACCACAGAGACCCGACTATGGCCCGTGAGACTCGCATATCGATTGACTGGAGTCTGAATAGTGCTGTGGATGATCGCGTCCCTTAAAGGGACAAGCACAGACTTCCTGCCATTCAAAACAGCTCAAGGTGAATGATTCACCAGACGCGTGGGTCCCAGGTGTTGACTTACCCGTACTTGTCGGCTAGCTCCTTGGCCTGCTTCTCCTGGACTTCCCTCTGATCAGCCAGATCGGCTTTGTTGCCCACCAGCACGATGTCGGGGTTCTCGCAGTAGGCGTTGGCCTGGAGCTGACCTGAGAACAGAGAGCGGAGAGATCTCCTCTCAGGATACGGTGGTACGTTAAAAGTGATGCAACGACCGGGTAACAAGCTGAGGTTGATTGACAAGAGCAGTGTGGAGGGTGTGGGAAGAGAGAGGAGAGGGGGGGAGATGAGAAGGGAAGGAGGAAGGGGGAGAGGAGAGCAGGAGGGGTGGGGGATGGGGGGGGGGGGGGTGAGAGGGAAAGAGAGGGGGGGGGCTGCCACGTACTCATCCAGTTGCGTACGTTCAGGAAGCTCTGCTGGCTGGTGAGGTCGAACATGAGGAGGAACCCCATGGCGTCTCTGAAGAAGGCTGTGGTCAGGCTCCTGAACCTGGGTCGACGAGCATCACACACACACACACCTTACGTGAGGGTTCGGTCGGGAGTTTGGAATCCAGCTGCCGCCAAAAGACCCTGCTAGGCTGTTGCGCGCTGTAGCTACCAAACCAGAGCTGACCGGGAACATATGTAACACCTCCGCAAAATATGTACATGAGCAACTTCCTTCAGATGTGATTTTCAACAGCTTACATTTTGACATACGGCTGTTTTCGCTGGGCCTGAAATAACACATATTGCATAACAAGGCCCTTTTTTTCTTCTTTTTTTTTGAGTTGTCGCACTGAGTCATGCTCTTCTAAACCCATTGGCAGCCTCCAATCACAGAAGCGAGCAGTTTCTCACGTCAAGTCTCAGCTGGGGGGGGGGGGGGGGGGTGGATGGGGCCAGCGAGAACGGGAACGTCGTGAGTGTTTGACTCAACGAGGCTCCGTTTCCCAAAAGGTGTTTCTCGCCAACATCCCGAACCACACCCTCCGGTCTCGAGGAAAGGTGTCGGCCCCTGCGAACGCTGCAAAGACGTCACTCCGGTAATAAGCCGCAACCAACGTCATCGGACAGTGTTCTTGTTGTGAGAAAAGCACACCCTGCGAAAGCTTGTTTTATGCCCTCCAAATAAGATCTTCCGGGCTAATCTGCACACACAGCAACACGCTAGCCAAGAAAGACATAATTAAACAATCTCAGGCTGGAATACGAGCCAATTCCCTGGCTTCCCTTCACAATTGGAGGCCTTTCTGAACCCGGTGTTTGACAGCTGTCTGTCTGCGTCAGTCGTGGACGAGAAGGGAAGCTTAGGGGAGCCATCCAGTGTGCATTACCTCTCCTGTCCTGCTGTGTCCCAGAGCTGAAGATGGACCTTGAAGGTCTTCCCTGTGGTGGTCCCATTGGGGCTGGATGCCGTGTACACCTAAAACACACACACACACAAAGCATTCACAAGCATTCACAAGCACGCATGCACCGCGAGACGCTGTAAAAACCCCGACAATGTGACAGTTGTCGAGGTTTCCTCCTCACATCTGGGGTGCGTCAGCAGGGCGACTCCTGTCGAACGTCGAGGCCTGGGACGGGTGCCAAACCGTAAGTGAATAAGTCTACCACGCCGTAGCCGGTCTGCTAAGTCCTATCTGCCGAAATCGAAGGCAGCAGTCGAGGAAAACAAGTCTCGTTTCGCCCGGCAGCTGCACGTCCTTGGCGTGTGTGCCTGCACAATGCTGTGAAGGCCATTGCCGCGACATGCCGGCCAACTCCTTATGCTTAGATAAGAGGAGATGCTGGTTCATTAAGCGCGACAGAGGATGGTTTAGTGCAACACATGGCATACCCCCCCCCCCCCCACACACACACCCTCCGCCCCCCTCTGGTTGGAACCATTATCAGCTCTTCCTCAGGACAGAACACCTCTGGTGACAGTCATGACCGCGCGCGCTCGCCGTGTGACGTTTTGATTCGGCCCTCGCCTTGCACAGCTGTCAGACGGGCAACGCTTCGGGGCATTTGAGGTTTTTCGCGCCATTAAAAGGTGGGCTGGAGTACATTCTGCAGAGTTTGCCAGAGTAGGCGCTGCAAGTCGTGGGTGTGTCGGGAGGAAGAGCAAAATAAAAATGGCCTCGTGATCAGATATCATTCTTACATAACGCCATTAATTTCCAAAACCACAATTCGAAGTAACGCCCGTCAATTAGTCAACCTAGCGCCTTTAGTTATTAAGCAATATTCCATCTACTATGTAAAGCAATCGTTTTCAATAGAGGGTGTGCCTAGCACACTATTGTCATGCCTAATGAATGCGAGTGTGATTTTACAAATGAGTGATTGAAAGTAATGAATCGGTGACAAACCACCATGGCATAGCACCTCCGCATGGGAAAATAGGGATCACGTCGCCGATATGTTCTACTTGGTAAGCGATTGCCCGTTGGCCAGCTGTCTTGGTAAGTCTTGGTAATTGGCCAGAATTCCAAAAGATTACGAGGAAAGCACTGATAATAAGACAAACCTCAAATGAGGGCGTCGACTTCCCCTTCAGCCAAAAGGAGACTGCGGTATCATGGGACGAAGGCTCACAAGTGCAACTCTGGATGTGCTGGCTCGACTCCGAGCCCAATGACGTAGCGCCTATTGGACGTGACATTAATCAATAAATAATTTTCGTCTGGTTCGACGTGTATAAATGACTCGGGCGACTCAGTTACATCAATCGAATCGGTTGAACAGTAGACGTTCCCGCCTCTATCCCTCCAAAGATCGCCTGAGGTCATTGAACCTGGTGTTGCATCGCTCAGGTGCTAATGAGACCCCTGACTAAGATCCACGGACAGCCACAGATCCTCGCACGTGGTTCCAGAGGTAGTCATCCGTGGGGGATGTTGAGCGTTTTCATAAATCAAGTCTGGTCTCGCTGGCTGTCTTGGTGTGGCTGGCTGGCTGTCTTGGGCTGGTCTGACTGGCTGGATGGCTGTCTTGGTCTGGTCTGACTGGCTGACAGACTGGTCCAGGTCTTGCTGTCAGACTGACTAAGGTGACCAGCTGATCCTGCTCACTAGCCCTTACCATCGTGACATTTCCAGATCAAACGCAGCATTTCATGCTAAACAAACAGGCCGACGGCAATCCCAAATAGGTTGGGTTTGAATCCTAATGACACGTCGGCGAGACTGCCCTTGACACAAGGGTTTTTTTCCCCCTCTTAACTATGTCACAACGAGGCAGTGACATAAAAAGCTCGCCAGCTCTTCATGCATCTCCTTCCCATCCCCCCCCCCCCCCCCCCCCTCCTGCGGCTCCTTCGTCTCAGAATAGCACTGTAACTCAGGCTGACACAGATCGACCCAGGGAGGAGACTGGCTTAGAAGAGCAGAGACAGGGGCATAACTCTCTCCGTCTCCCGAGAAACGTCCGGAGAGGCCTGGTAAATCCCCACGAACGGGAGACCCCACCCCCCGCCACACTCACCACTCTCTTTTCCCTGAAGTCGATTCCCACTGTGGTGATGAACTTGGGGTTGAACTTGTTGTCGGTGTACCGGTAAAGGAAGGTGGTCTTCCCCACTCCCGAGTCCCCCAGAGCCAGGAGCTTGATAAGGTAATCATAGTCCCCATCAGTCATAGTGCTGACTGCGCTGAACCTGCAAGACACAAACACAAACGGCACTGGTGTCACTACACGGCTGTCACGCACTCCAGAGCCAGCGCACCAAAGCGCCAACATAACCTCGACTCCGATCGACGACACAGTCGGCAAGGCGCGGCCATTCGACGGCTGTTCCGCCCGGACACGTGTGAATGAGTTAGCACACGGGGCCCGTTCCGGTGTCAGACCCCCCCGTGGAGGGTGTGATCCCTGCGTTAGCTCGCACACGGAACGAGGGACGCGTCGACAGCTTCCGTGCCGTGAGAGGGCAGCGTTCGGAGACCGGCGATGAATTCAATTGGCTTCAAACGCGCTGATCACGACACACAGTGTTTCTGCAATGTACCCGAGCGCAATTCCTCTACGAGATGCAGTGTGGAAGATATTAGGTGCAAAAAAAAACTAAACATTAAAAGTCAGTTGAGAGGACAGAGTGAATCTGTCACTTTACGGTACAGCAGACTAGACTAGACCACTCTTGCTTATATGGCCCCTTAAATGATTATGGCAGAGGTCAAAGGTGCCACTGTGGCCTTCTGGGAAAGGGCCCGGGAGCACTGCATGTATGGAAAGCATTTGTGTGTTTGTGTGTGTTTTTGTGTGTGTGTGTGTGTCCGTGTTCTGAGTGTCTCCTGTGTGAGTTCACTAAGCGGAGGCAGCACATGATGTCTCCTCGGCTCCACATGAGCGATCAGGAGGTTCGCTGGAGATCTGGGAGTGCTCCGTCAGTGTGCCCGGCTACCGGCTCCAGAAAACACCCGGCCTAACCCCTCTCTCTCTGCCTGCGCACAGCCACGCAAGTCTCCCGTGGGGGGGGGGGGGGCGTGAAAGAACCATTGAATGCACGCCGCGCTGGTTCATACGGCGAGAGGAAAGGGCGAGAATGGGGGAAAACTCCGTCGAAGTCCATCTCAACGACGATGGGAAACCAAACGAATTGAAATCGCCGGTGGCCTGTTGGGGGTGGAGGCCGATCGGCGGGAGAAGGGGGTGTAACGGTTGTCCCCGCGTCATTGTGTGCCTTGTTTGTTTGCCTCGAGCCAAATGTGTTATATTTAGACAAGGAGATCATGCGACTCAAATTCACTCAGTTGAGTAGCTCAGCGAGGCTTGCAGGGCTGGGGGGCTTCAAAAAGGAGGAACACCAACCTTCCTTATTACCCAGCATCCCCCTAGCCATTCTGTAAATGGTTCTTAACAGGCCCCGAGGGAGGGGTCAACTCTATTGATCTGCCGTCATTGGTCGGGAGACAGGAAGGCCTGAGGATGTGATTAGACAGTCATGGGCTGCGAGACCTCCCAGCCGCCTCTGGGACGTTGTCGACGGCGAGGGGGTCAGGTGACTCCAGATAGGGTTCGGAACGAGACGACAGGTCTCTCCTCCGAGGCCGTGCGGGGGAAATCCCGTTCACGCTATTACATACCGTTTAAATCAAATCTCTGACTGAACCTCTGATGTCCAGCCAACCAAAGCAGTTCAGCTAGTGGCTATTTTTCCCCATTTATTTGCCATTTCTGCTCACAGAAATACTCAGCTTTGGGGGTGACGAGAGTCCCACTGACTAAGCCGTACGTCTGAAGGGGGAAAACAGCAAAACCTGTTATGTAACGGCAAGCCCGTGTGATGATAAAATACTCAACTAGATTAAACATTCAAGCTCATGAAAGACGCATGACTCAGGACGAAAGGAGAGCACGGGAGAGGAGACGAGGGGAGAGGAGTGGAGGAGGGGGGAACGGAGAGGAGGGGGGAGGAAAGGAGAGAAACAGTATGTCACCCAGGCATCAAAGTGTTTCGATGGCCCTGAAGCCTCAGGGTTTTCGAGGCATTTCCTTTCTGATATCCGATACCCAAAGAAGCAGTGTTTTCTGCTGGGCAGAGCGGAAAGGAAAAGTCGCCGACGACGAAACGAAGCGCGGCAGCCGTGGCCTAAGCGCGCGCGCCCTGGGAAGAGACCTTGCTGACGTTCGATGGCGAGAGAACCCTTCAGGAGGGCTTCTGGAAGGTAACAGAGCACCACTGTCTGCCCCCCTACTCCCGTGTCTCCACAGAGAGCCTCTATACATTCCCTCGTTTCCACGAAACGCCACTCAATTTGATGGCGCACACACACACACTCAGGTCACCTGAAGGGTGCTCCACAGGTTACCCATCAGAACCGCGGCAGAACCGACGGGGTTAGAGCTCGATGTACCGCTTGTTAAGAATGACTGACTGTTTACGGCTTTCAGAGTGGTGCGTTTCATGTGGCCTGGGGGCACGTTTACAGTGCCTTGCGCTCTCGCCTCAAGGTCCTCGAATCCATGCCTGCGAGGGGCACAGTTTGGTGTTCAGGCAGGCTTCCTTCCGGTCCTTTCTGTGTGGAGTTTGCGTGTGCTCCATGTGCTCGCATTGGTTTCCTCCACGAATAACCCCGATAACATACAAAGGATGCAGAACAAGACCGCTCTCCTGGCCAGGACATAGGGCGAGCTCTCGGCCTTGGCACCTTGATGTGGCCGACTATTGCTCCTCGCTGGTAGGAAAGACGAAGGATGGGGACATTTTGAAGTTTCTACGGTTGACGCTCCCTGCATGCAATTGGGTGTCGCCGCTCCCTACATACGTGGGTCATGCTGATGAACAAGAAAGGCTTCTTCTTCTCAACATACAGACCCGACGCTTCGTCCGGCCATCTTTGGAAAGCGTCGCAGTAGAGTGTTGAAACGTTGTTGTGGGGCACGGTTGTGGGGCAACTTTGTCAACTCAAAGTGAAAGAAACAGGAATAGATGTGCTAAATAAACACATAAATAATCATCCATACAAGAACTTTCTGGGGGGAAAAAAAGGTTTATGTTTATGTATTATTCTCTATAGCACTTATTGTTTTCTCCCCCTTTAAGAATGTGGACTCTAATGGCACTAATGAATATTGACCACTGACCAGTCACAATCAAATCAGTTTGGCCCCTTTGGAAGCTACAATTGAATTATTTTAATTACAAGCAACAACCTTTAGGGGCGACCGGAGCCAAGTACCCTTTAAAGGCCATCTCCACATCAGGTGGTTGGTCTGAAATCCTGATCCGACACCGTAGGACGGCTCGCAGCCTCGGGTACGTGAGGAAAAGCGAATAGGTTGAGTCACTTGGCTTTCTGTGAGGTGGCCTGGCTCCCTGCTTGGCTCAGTAGTCCACGGGGCCTCTCTCTCTCTCTATCTCTCTCCCTCTCCCTCCCTCTCTCCCTCTCTCTGCAGGGGTGGGGCTAACATCTGTAGCTGGAGCCGCCCTGGCCCGCCACAAAGGTTAGCGGAGCAGTTAGCTGCCCTGGGCGGTCGAAACGATTCACGCCCAGTGGGGAGAGAGGGGAGGACGGGAAAGAACTCCCCCCCCCACCCCCCCGACCTCGCAAGAGAGGGAGGGGGGGGGGGGGGCAGAGGTGCTTGCCACAGTTGTACTTCTGTGTATTATTCAGGGTAAGTAAGAATTAGCCCAACTATATCAAAACGCAAATGGGACAGGTTTACTCCTGCCTAGCCCAACCCCTATGAAATATGTAACTGTTGGTTTTAACGCAGGTCATTATTCTATTCAATTATCTTTATCAGATCACTAGCTAATGTGAAGCCCCTATTGACTTCAGGTTAATGCCATTCTACCAACCTCTGTAGCTCAGTGCCGGAAACAATAAGAGGAACTAAATGGATCTTTGACCCGACAAACCTGCATTTGTTCACCGTGTCATTGTAGAACAGCTACATCAATGAGGCCAGAGTGCTATTGGGCGTGCATGGAAACGACCGCATCGACGACATAGCACGTAATCAAAGATCGATTTTTATGCATAGAAGTCGTCGTCGAAGCTGTTGGAAGTTTCTGGTCGTGCAGCTAGGCAGAGTAATGACCCCCCCCCCCCCCGTCTAGCTGTGTAGACAACTCACAGATAGGGGTCATGCAAGGAAAAAAAAAAGTACCCCGGCGATATAAAACAAGTAAACAAGGACATCTCACCCTCTGCTTAGCAAGCTGCGCTCGACAAACAAGAGCGGAACGGCCCCTGATAGACAGCAGTAGCTGGGGGGGGGGGGGGGGTTTAATCACCCCCGCACAACGGCATCATTTGCAAGTCAATGGTGTTTTAATGAACAAGCGGCGGCAGGTATTGGGACAAAGATAAACCACAGGGACGCGACAGTCTAGGCCGTGTGTGAAGGGTGCTACTTTTACATTGTTGGTCTTGTCACAGGGCTGGGGGGGGGGGGGGGGGGGCTGGGAGGGGTTGTCGACCCACTACGAGCAGCAAAGTGGGTCAGAAACAAAGTTTCCCTCTGTCCTCCGCTGTGAAGAGGCACAAGGAGCGGTCGAGAAAGCTTTTTCATTTTCCCTCATCACATGCTCTGGCCATTAAGGCGAGGGGCGAGCGAGGCGTTGGGGGTGACGGAAGACCCTCCAGATGTGGGACCTGTAGTCCCTCGCACCCCCACATCCCTCCCCCGTTTGGTCGCCCACTGACACCCAGAGGCTTCGCTTCCGTCGGCGTTGCCATTTATTTCAGACAAACAGCGTTTTAACGGCGTGTCCGGTGTTACTAGTAACGTTTCGGGAGAAAACCGCGGCACAGCACCGGTGAGTTTGCTTTGGATTGTTGACAAGTGAGGTGAGGTTGTCAGCGGTTTCCGGACCTAGGAAATAGGGTGGCACCCCTTACTGATAAGCACAACTTAAAACAACCTCTGTGAGGCAGAATGAATACAGATAATTACAAACAACGGAAAGAGTCGAATACAGCTCAGGCTCACTTCAAAGCAAAGCGAAAAGCAATGTCCCAATAGCCTCTTCTCCCTTGTCCATATAGCATGCGAAGCAACACAGCACTACCTGACTCTTTCAAGTGTTGAGCAACAGTGTTGCGTAATAGAAGGAAGTCAGACGGTTATCAACTTGCAGAGCTGGGGTGTCATCACATTCCTGTGACCGGGCCCCGGTTTACATCTCCGATTCACACCAGTTCCCCCGTCACCAACATCCCCCCCCTCTCCTCTCTGCCTCAGCCAGACACAACTCTCTCAGAGCGTCTGTTAAATGACTAAATGAACAGGTTCCGCGACTTCCACGGCACAAAAAAAAAAGACTAGAGTCTTAAGGGTTACACTGCACTACGCGGTCAGGCCGAATGGGGGAGGAGGAGGAGGAGGGGGCAAGGGGGGTCGAGTCTTACCGTTCTCAGTAGGTGTTTCTTCCCTGGAGAGAGTCCTTTAACACAACAGCTCACGCACAAGCCCAGCAAGCCGACTGACATCCAGCTTTGGCACACAGACGTTACAGGCCACACCTCTGGTCGGCTGCAGGCAAACCCACTAAGGTCACGCAGCCTACGGATGACGGGCTCTCCTCCTCCTCCGTCTCTCTCTCCCTCCCTCTCTCTCTCCCTCCCTCTCTCTCTCTCTCTCCCTCCCTCTCTCTGTGTGTGTTGACTGACGAGGGTGTGGTCTACAGGGACAGGGAAGGGCCGAGTGGAGCTTTATTTGGAATAAACAGACCTTCCTCAGGCCCCCATCTCGCACACGCACGCGCGGTTATCAGTCATCTGTGAGGAAAGAGAGATACCGCTCTGGATTAGAGCGTCTGCTAGATGACTGAATGTAAATACCACGCTCCCTGGGAAAACGGGCAGAAATGCTCATTCAGGAAGTGGATTTTATGGGATCTGGGAAACTCCGCTGTGTCTGTGAAAAAGAGGAAACGCACCATGCTTCTCTCTCCCTCTCTCTCCCTCTCTCCCTCTCTCCCTCTCTCCCTCCCCCCCTCCCCCTCTTCTTCCCATATCCTATCATCTGCACTGTCCCTAACCTCAAAACCTCACTACATAAATAGTCGTTTTGGGGACATTTCCACTGTTCAGTAAGTCATGCACAATGTCTACAGTAGCATATGCCCGAAACAACAGAACTCGTGTGCGAAATAGCAGTCGACAATATCATAGCAGACAACATCTACAATTTGAAGTTTATGACCCCTCACACTGGTTCCCGTCGATTAGACTGGCTCCAGTTGATTAGAGTGGCTGTCTCTCCCTAGCCTGGCATTCATTGGCCTGTCAGCTGGGTGTCTTGACCCGAGACTGGGACACGGTGGCTGTTACTGCCGCTTGAACTGCTACACAGGGATGAGGTTGTGTGTGCGTGTGTGTGAGGGTGGCATCAGCGGCGGCGTTTTCACAGGCCACCGAGCATCAGCGCAGTCGGCGTCAAACTCCTCGTCCGCCATATAAAACCACCCATAGGACCACCGCGGCAGAACCAGTGACCGTCTCGAATGTTCCTTCTCCTCCGACCGTTCTTTCTCCTCCACCCGTTCTCCGAGCCACGGGAGAACCCTCCGTCCCTCTCTCCCCCCCCCCTTCCTCCCCTCCCCATTCCCAGCCCTCAGGCTCCGCTCCAGTGCCCTCTCTGGCATTGCTCTTTGCCGCTGTCACGGTGTCTCTTGACACTGGCTAACAAGACCCACGGTAATTACCTCAGACACCATTAAAGCAGCCATTAGAGTTGACAACCTTTACCTACTGTACAAAACCAGCCAGAGGCTGAACACAGAACAGCACGTTGCCAGCTTGGTATCGGGGGCACCCTTTATTCAACGCGCCAACGCTTCCGTTGGTTAGCTGCTCCATAGCGCGAGGACTACCCCAACCCGCAGATGTCACAGAAAGTGATCTATAACGACAGGACGTACACATTTCGAAAGGCGATGCATTAGGACAAACAATGAACAAATTTGTCATGCAACTCGGAAAAAGTGCCATCTCTAAACGTTTCCCCTTGAGAAAAGAGAATTGAAATGTTCCCGTTTCTATCCGTTTCCACTTTTTCCGTCACTTGAGGGGTGGGAGGAAGGCTTGCACATGAAAAAGAGACAACAGACGTTGAATAGAGTTTAATGAGGAGTCCAGACCAGTACGTCACCGTTTTCACCGCCGTGGCCTTTTGTTTGGCGAGAACGTGAAATGCCACCGAGCCACAGGCAAGAAACACAGACAGACATGTCCAGATACATCAGTCCCAGGCTGCACCTCGAACTGTGCCATCGATCGATGAGAGCGGTTCCGAGCGCCGACAAGGTTTTGAAGGGGCAGGAGGACACCAGAACCGGGCTCCCTCGAGTCTGCGGCGGGAATTTCAGAGAGGAAAGGTGACTCGGGGTCTTGGGGGCCGGCCCCGTCAACAACCCCCCCCCAAAAAACACGACAAATCCTCATCAAGGATTGGTACGCCAGGGCGGAACCAATTCCCACAATTCCCCCGTGAGCTCGAGAAAGATGTTTAAAAATGTATGGCGTTTGTATGGTAACCGGCCCAGCACACATCTGCGACAAGCAGTCCAGGTTGTCGAGAGGAAGAAGGGGGAGGGATCGTTTCATTTCCCTTTCCTGACAATCTGCTTTGCTTTAATCCAGCCCCACTGGTAATGGAGATGTTATTGCCGCTATCAATTTGCGACTGTGAGCGGTGGGGACTTGTCAGGTCAGACCGCAGGCACACAAGCGAAAGACTTGACGAAGTGACGAGAGGCAAGATGGGGGAAAAACAGGAGGCCAGCATGACATGACGGCTCACGACTTCCTCGAAGGCCACAGTGTGTCGGGGCGGTCCTTGACACCAAGACGGTGTGCATCTCTGCTGTGCACAAGTGTAACAGCATCGAGACCCGTGTCCTGGCGATACGATCTCGCACTTTTACTTACTCAACAGCACCTACGGTCGATCGTGAACTTGTGGAGTTCAGGAAGGGCCGAACAACAAATCTGGAAGTCAGGCATCGTCAATTAAAAGACCTGCTTAGGCATGCCGGTGATGTCATTCGCCATTTAAAAAAAGGTTTGCCAAGGATGGAGCGTTAAAACGCCATTGGTGAGGGAAGCTGAAAAATTGTTGACGCGCATTAGCGAAGAGGCACATGGCCACATGCATGCATTCCTGGGGAACAATAGGAAACACTGTTAAATGCCTCTTAAAGCAGCTGATTCAATGTCTGGTCCTTAACCCTGATACGGGTCATCGCAGCTGCAACATCCTGCATGTGATTATCAAAATAAAATACTAAGTATGAGCTCACCGAAAACGGAATATCTCCCTCTTTTTTTAATGTTATTTGAATTGCACCTATCTTCATTCACGGAGAAGTTGCCCACTGCTGGAGCGAGACTATTGGGGAACTATAGTAGTATTTGCATTTGGATCAAACGAGGGAAGAAAAAGTCTGTATACCATACAGAGAAAGATACAGACAGAGAGAGAGTCAGTGACCTATGCTCTTTTGTAAAGCTCTCTCTTGGAAGTCGCTTTGGATAAAAGCGTCTGCTAAAATGCATAAATGTAAATGTATTTAAAGGAACGTGGCATGAATAAGATTGTGGATTGTAGCTCAGAGAAAACATGTTCAGCTTTCGTTGTCAATTGGAACGTTTTGCTATGAGCCAGTTAAGCATTGGGAACTCTGTTCTGGAAGTGGACAGCATATTACTTCTCACGGCAAACATAGCAGTTATAAAGGAAGACCTTGTAACAGTATTATTCATGTGATCCACATGAAAGATACTGTCAGTGTTGTTCCTAAGGGAGCCAAATGAAAAAAGGAAGCACTCATAGAACATTCCCTGGCCCGAAAACCCACAGATGATGTGAGCGGAGAGGGAGGGAGGGAGGGAGGGGGGGGGGTGCATTTGGGGTATAAAGGGGTCATATCTCTCCAATTAAAAAATGCATGAGCCCTTGCCTGCAGCACACTGTGATCTGAGCAGGAGTTTACGTCGGCTTGTTTGCCGTTCCATGCTATAGGTTCCCATGGTTTCGGTGCTGCTGTGTGGAGGAGATGACCTCCTCTGTCTGACTCGAATCCAAAGCCCGAGTTTCAGCGTGGACGCCTGTTTGTATCACAGGTCCTAGGTCAGTCGCCTCCAGGTTTAGGTCATCTTCCAGCTCACCCATGACATCTGCACTGAAAATGCAGTTGAGCACAAGAACATGCCAAACAATTTGTCCACCTATTTACTCATTACGGGGGACAATGCCATTGGTTGAAGTCAGCTGAGACACAATCAAGGCACGTCAGCATGACCCGGACCCAGATTGGAACAAATATGTGGGGGGGGGTTAGAAGCGCCAGCGTTTACACCTCGCTCACGTCTAATGAAATTCCTCCTCCAAGCAGCATACACAGGCCAACAAATGTGACCATCGACTTTCAAAGAAGGAGAAAAAGGCTTTCTTCTGGCTTCCATTTGGATCAAACGAGGGAAGAAAACGTCTGTATATCATACAGAGAGAGACAGATAGACAGAGAGAGAGAGAGACAGAGACACAGACAAACACACAGAGAGAGAGAGAGAGAGAGAGAGAGAGAGAGAGAGAGAGAGAGAGAGAGAGAGAGAGAGAGGAGGTTGTGGCAGAGGCAGCCTCGTGACCAGCTCTTTTCCCCTTTAAGGAAAGACATGTCCATGTACTCTCTCCTCCTCTCTCGCCTCAGTCACCAGGCAACTAGGCTTGTCTCTCTGCTGTGAGAGGTCGGGTGTGGTACCTCAAGGAAAGCGGCTTCCTTGTGTCAAGTCTTACACCGAAACAGAAGCTCTCCGCAACCGTGCTTTGTTTTGTCTAAATGCTTCATTTGTAACACGTAAAAGTTAGTGACCATGGAGGGATCCTTACAATCATTCCAATCTACACTGATTATGCATACACATTGAAATGTTCTTCTCGACAAAGGCCAGATTCCAATTCCCAGTCATTTCAGGATCGAAGGATGCCATTTACAGACTAATGCCAGCAAATGGCAGTAGGTGTTTCCTGCGTTTGTCCTAAATAAAATGAACAACATAAATCTGGGAAAGAGGGTATTTTCCTCTGCCACGGTGGATTCTCCAGCTATGTAATAGCCCTGTGCATGTAAGCTTGACCAAGACAACTGATATCTCTCTCAGGAAAACACACACACACACACACACTGACTCTCTCCCTGCATATTTGCACATCAATTGTAGATGAAGCACTCCTTAGAGACCGGAGAGGTCTTTGTCTGAATGAGCGAGTCTGCCGGGCCAGACCACTTCCGAGGAGTGGCGGGGAACCGCCTGAGATGTTGTAAACCAGAAAACTCCCTAAAACCCCCCCTCCTATATAATCGTAGACCATAAAAGGTACAGTCCCCCGTCAACGTCCGGAGCAGGTTCCCCAGAAATGGCATCGGACAGATGTGCTCCGTTGTCAACTGAAGAGGAAGAAGGGAGAAACTTGCCATCGTGATAAAGTAAGCCAGGAACAAGATTCGATTGTGGGAGGTAAAAATGCGGTCGAGAGTTGATATCTGCTGTTGTGCTCATGCCGCCCTGGTGCACAGAGGGTCTTTGGCATTTGTGAGCATCGCCGCTGCATCAATTATTCAAAGCCTGCAATTAGTTCATCTGTCTCCATCTCTTAAGAGTCCCCTTTTTCCTTCTGGAGATACGGCATGTCGACTGAGAACACAACATTGTGGTTAGAGCATTCTGGAAACACCTCGTTCCAGGTAGCCTATCTCGTCATTTGTGATGACATCGCCACAAGCTGGGGATGGAGTTTGCTGTGTAGCAGATTCATCTTCCAAAAGTCCTTTAGATTGATAGTTATCCCGATAAAAGATGAGTAGAGGAATTGTACGCACTCTCTAAAGCACGGTCTAAACCCTCCAGAGAGTCGTAGATAAAAAAATCTAGGCTAATTGATTGTGACAACCTTCTCCTCGATATTAATTTGAAGCCCTCAAACTGTGAGCGAGTAACCCGTGGCATAATCAACACTTGCTTCTCTTACAGACTTCTGCAACCTCGTCGAGCCGACCGAAACCCGCGTCAGCCACCGTTCCTATCCGATGTCTCTACCGTAATCAACCCTCCCGAGAACGGGAGCCTGCTGTTGATCAATAAGCCCGCCTGGGTGTCAAGGGGAGAACCAGGGGCATCCCCCTGTGTCGCTCCCCACCATGAGGTGAGGCTTCCTGGGGAGCATGTGGTGAGCCAGCCTGCCCTAGCCTGCAGCTTGACACACAGACCTCCACAGAGAACACTTCCTCAGCAGCTGGCACTCTCCCCTGAGCCTCCACCCCCCTGGTGTGTGTCCTCCCCCCCCCCCTCCCAGCCCCCCCACACAGCACATCCCCAGCCCATCCCTGTCCATATTTTCTATCACTGCCCCCCCCCCCCCCCCCCCCCCGGCCGCCCCACTTCCAGCACATATCAGCGGGTGACGACGACACCTCAGCTAATTACCGACACAGACCTATGTCAAGTCATCTATAAGATCAATGATTCAAGTTGAAACGGTAAGCTGGCTGTATGTTTTAGAACAAACATACAAACCTTATAAAGGCATCCAGGTGGTCTTGAATGCCCTCATCTTTGGTGGACCCGTAGACTATAACAAAAACCACACCACACTATTCTGAATAGAATCAGCAAACTATGGTAATTTCATGCCAACATGACGGCCTTTGATTGAGTCAAGAGTGAGAGTGTTAAAATGAAAAATGGAGGCAATACAAACCCTAACAGCTCTTGGGACATGATCCTGCCACAGTAATACAGGAAACACTCATTACTACTCCATTGAGTTCTAACTGTAGACTTGAGCTACACTGGGATTTCCTGGAAACTGTGTAGTCTTTGCACATGTGTGAGAGAAAACGGATTGAGTACTAATTACAAAGAATGCATTCAGTACCAACATTTTACTGATGATGTGAACACTACATCAGCTGGAAAGTAGGATTAGTAATTACTTTGTCTCATTTACGGAATATAATTGAATTACCAAAGAATTACGGCTCATAAATAATGCAGTAGCCTACTGTCTAAAAACGAGAAGATTCAGAAGCAGCAGTATCTGCTAACGTTAGCTCGTTCGGAAGCAGGTTACAGTATGACTCACACCGTCTGCGTTGGGTAGCCAGTGATGACGGAAATGTAGACGTGCCAATAACACAACGATGCACCCTGGAATACTAGTAACGAACATTGAACAACCTGTCATCAGATCATTGATACTTACATAATAACACGGAAACCTCAAATCTTCTTGGCAGGTGTCTGCTAACGTTAGCCCATTTCTCCAGTTCGTCCAGGCATCTCTTTACAGCCTTGGAAAAGCAGACCGAAATGTTAAATTGTCTCCAAAACGTTTCACTGGAATATACTGTAGCCTTTATACGGTTCGTATAAAAAAGATACACTCACATTGTATAAATACTTAAACGTACCTTGCAATCAATTTTATCTGCATGTTGCTTCGCTTCTCTGTGAAGAGGATGGCTGTGACTTGTACGTGAACACATTTGTTCAACCGTGGCGAAGAGTGTGGACTGTGTAACAGGGTCCTAGTGCCGTGCTTTCGCAGCCTTCGCTTGTTTCGTTTTTTCATATTCAACAGGTGCTTATTGTACACGCGCGAACCATCACTGCCATGCTTTGCCTAATCTCATGCAACCAATTTGCTCCTCAAAGCAAAGGTTGTAATATTTGCAATGCCAAGTTACATTGTATTCTCAGGGAAAGCCTACAGATGACCTCGTGCAGCCTAAATCAAGCCTTTCAGACTTTACATTTTTAAAATTTCAATGTAGCCTAGCCTTCTTAAGAAAGATGATCTTCATTGATCTTAACTAGAGTGGTTTTTGAAAGTCACTCTGGTTTGGCAGATTCATAGCTGGCGTTATAGATATTCATACCAAGCATCTCCTTAAGCTTTCTCATCTCTTAGGAGATGAGAAAGCTTAGGTACAATAAGGAGTCGCAGAGGTTGTCTCCCTGTAAAGTACACTTTCTTCCGCACTCTCAGTTGTCATGGATACCGTTTTATACTCTGCAAACATCTCAGAGTAATATTGCCTAGAGACTGTGGTCCAACTCTTCTACTAGGGCTAACACTCTGATAAAAAGAAATACATTCAGAAATACAAGATGACCTCTGATATTCAGCATTGTAAGAAATACTTTTACTTCATAACCAAACACACTTTAAGGGATTATAACCATGGCATGCATATAATCAATAGTCGAAGTTGTAAAATGAGATGTGTTGCCATGGAAACATTTGAAGTAGGAAATAGAATCTCTTCCTACACCAATTAGTGTAAATAGTATGTCTACTTCTAGTAGCAAATGAGAAGATGAGATGATGTCCTATTGGCTCAATCTATTAGCAGAAGCTTTGAATTGAGAATCAAAACGGCCACTGTATATTTTTTACATATTTTTTAATAATACAGAGTTGAAGACATTTCTTAGCTCGCCATATAGAACATCAGAAACCGCAATAAATACCCGGCAGCACCTGTAGAGTGTGAAAGCAGATACAAAAATATAATACCTACTATTTCTAACGTTCATATTTTGTCAAACGAGATCAATAGCCTTCGATCCGTATGATTAGTACAGTATTGTACTGTGTGATAAATCGTGCCCTTCACGAAAAGCCCTCTGACACCAGTCGCGTGACAATTCAACGGTAACTTTACTCTTATTGAACTCCTTGCTATTGTCAGCTTGGCTTAATTGTGGCATTTTATTCCTCATTCCCCTTTACATTTCAACAGCATGACGATACGAACCATGTATCAATGTACACAATCATACAATTCCACTTAAATGTATGGGACAGACCTGAAGCTCTATTATACTCGGAGCGATGACTGTCATAGTTTGCATGATACCTAAGGTAGGAGGGACCTTAACTAGGGCATGTATTGGCAGTATCCATGTCAGTCTCCACACAAACAACTGTACATTGTAAACAGGAGATCAACTGAAAAGTGTCTGTTTCCGTTGTAGAAAACCATCCAGGCATCTATCCACACGGGAATGTACACAGCAGACACTGGATAAAACTGTCCTCAACAGTTTCCACAGATATTGCAGATAGAAACGACAACAAAAACCTTAATGTTATTACTCCAAAAAATGTATTTAGCTGCAAACACATTCGTCTACAATACTTTGAACAGTTCACTGCATTAGAGTCTTCACGCTCACATACTTCCAGTCCGCTACAACATGAAGCCATTTCCCATTTCTAATGGCAGGCTTCCTTTCCAACGTCTCCTCAAACATACCCTGAAGCTAGCTTTGTCATTTACATTTCCCTCAAACGCTTTCTAGTATTTCAAATAGGTGTGAGGTAAAAATGCTGGCAAAGAATTGTTGCAGACACAATCAATTTAGGATATATTGACAGTGATTATTAAACCCAGTCTTTGGTTATACCTTAGGAACATTACAATATATAAATAATCTCAAAATTATATTAAAAAAAAACGAATAATCAAGCCCGATATCCCCTCCATACATGATAAGGCCACTTAGTTAAAACAAGACATGCTGGATCCCTCACGAATAATGCACAGTTCGTTATGGCCGTAAAGCTTTGAACAGGGAAGGTTGCAGGTCAAGCTTGTGTGCGTGATACACGGGAGCGGTCGGAGCACTGTGCAGGACAGAGTAGGGTGCTGCAGAGTGGCACAGTCCCGGTGCTGGGGGGGGAGGGTCGAGGCTGGTCTGTAACGCTGGGGGCTCCGGTCAGGCCTTGGAGACGGTGGACAGAGCAGAGCGGGGCAAGTCCTCCTCGTCCACACTCAGGTCCATCCTCAAGCTGGACTCCTTACGTCTGGACCGAGAGAGAGAGAGAGAGAGACAAAGAGAGAGAGAGAGAGACAAAGAGAGAGAGAGAGAGACAAAGAGAGAGAGAGAGAGACAAAGAGAGAGAGAGAGAGAGAGAGAGAGAGAGAGAGAGAGAGAGAGAGATAGAGAGATAGAGAGAGAGAGAGAGAGAGAGAGAGAGAGAGAGAGAGAGAGAGAGAGAGAGAGAGAAGCGGAGAAGGAAATGAAAGCAGAGTGTTACTTCACAGGTTTTTCCCCCGGAGGAGTCGAGTGCCACAGTGATCCATGCGCACACGGCCGAGCCGCCCCCGCCCCCTACTTCATCTGCAGGTGCTGGTCGAGGAGCTGCCTCTGCAGGCGTGTGCTGCTCTCCCTCTCCTCCGCCAGCTCCCGCTGCGCGTGGCGGAGCTTGGCCTCCTTGCTGCTGGCCTCCTCCTCCACCTCGTTCAGCTGGCGCTTCAGGGAGCGGATCCTTTGGGTCATCTGCACACAGCACAGGGGTTCAAAGGTCAGCCGTCTCATTCGGCGGAAACATTCCCGCGCCCCCGTGTCGGCCGTCTCACGGCTCACGTTCGAAACCGGAGCAAACACACACGCACACACACACACACACACACAGTGCGTGAACTGCACTGACTCAGTTTTTCTTTATTCGATTTTGACGCTGAACTCGTTTAACAAGACTCTCTAGTGCCCCCCGATGGTGTAAACGTGACTTTCTTACCAGGTCCTTCTGCTCCGTAGCAAGCTTGTGTTCCTCCTCTATTTGGTCTGAGAGCTCATTGATCTTCCTCTCCAGCTTACCGATGGTATTGGTCAGAATCACTTTATTCCTGCAAAGACAAGGCATTAACACACAGGGAAAGGCACAGGAGAGGTGCTTAGTGATGACATATAAACCCAACACACACACTGACCTTTCCTCCGTTCTGAGTGTGTTCTCAAGCTCCTTGAGTCGAACCTCGGTCTTGGAGATGACGTCATCCTGGACCTTGGAGTTCTGCAGGTGCTCCACCTCCATACGCACATCACGGATCTAGCACAGACACATACCCGTAAAGTCAGGCACAAACACACACACACACACACATTCACAGACCCTTACCGTGTGATCAGGAGTGTCTATAACAGGTACACGTACCTGTCTCTCCAGCACGTCCTTCTGACGTTCCAGCTCGTCGCTCAGTTCCTTCTCCTGGTTCAGCTTCAACTGGAGCTGTTCATTCTGCAACCAGAGGGGGAGGTGAGACTCAGTATTCGAATCCCAAATCTCAACCCGAATCCGAATCACATGGGGATCGATGGGGAATTTGACTCGGCGATTCCGTGTTCAGGCGGCGCGCCGGTGGGACACGAACCTGCTCGATGGATCTCTTGGACTTGGCCGCCCATCGCAGCTCACTGTCGTGCATCTCCTCTAAGTCACTCTCCAGGTCAATCATCTTCTCCTGGAACAAGAGGGGACACGCGACACACACATTTATGGGCCTTTCGAGACACGTTTCGAATCCAGCCTGGAGCTTCGAGTTGAAAAGCGCCAACACTTCTTCCGCGTCGTCACGTAGAAGCTCAGATACCCAGATTAGCATGCATACTGGTTGGTCTGTGTAAACGTCTATAGTTATTCCGCGTACATCTACGGGGGAACGGCGAGTCGTGTTTTCATAGGCGGCTACTAATAATGAGAGTCTATAAAAGCAGGCCCAATTGTGTCGATTTTAGATTGGAATAGCACTTGATTGTTTTATAGGATTTGCATCCTAAACACTGCATTAACCCCCCCAAAAAATCTCCATAAGTGCGGATGGAATTTCCGTCATTTCACATGCGGTGATGTACGTTACGTGCACGGGTTAGAGGCAATCGTCTGGTTCTCTAGTCAGTAAGCCTGTAATGAAGCCTAGTAACTTACTGTAAGTCGCTCTGGATAAGAGTGTCAGCTAAATGACTAAAATGTTCGTACACTGCCAACCGAGGTGTCAGTCCTGCGGCCGTCCGTCCAGGCGAGGACGGAGGGAGGGGGGAGGAGGGTGTACCTGGGCCTGTTTGAGCTGCTTGCCCAGGTCGTCCCTGGCCTGGCTGGAGCTCTGCAGCTCCATCTGCAGGTCGTCCACGGTGCGCTCGGCCTGCTTCCACTGCAGCTGCGTGCGCTCCCTGAGCTGGATCTCCTCCTCCAGGGTGCGCTCCTTGTCCATCAGCTTGCCCGACACCTGCACGCGAGGCACACACCCAACAAAGCTGTTCACCTAGGGTTGGGGGGTTTTCCGCTCACGGAAACCTGAAAATCGGCTCCCCCCCGGATTACGCCGCCCTCTCTATCGCGAGGTGTCTTTTCGGGGCGACGTCGGAAAGCTCGTGGATGACACGTTCACACAACTCCCGATTTCGATTAATTATCCCAATTCTGGATGCTGCCCCGGCGACAGTATTCATATCACAGTAGGATTAGACCCGGTAGGACCGACCTCTCCCTGCAACCTGCTGACGACCAGCTGGACCCTCTGCAGTTCCTGGGTCTTCTCCAGCAGGCTCTCCTCCAGCTCATCCACCCTCAGCTGGGCGTCGGCTCGCAACTTCTGCTCCAGGCTCAGCTCTGCCGAGGCCTGGGTGGACCCCTGCAGGGCGTCCCCCAGCTGGGGTGTTGCGGAAAACACAGCGATACCGTCACACACCTAGGACTCCCAGGCCCATACACATAAGGCAAGTGGGGGCGTCATTTTTGTCCTAACTTACCTCGGCCTCCAGTCTCATGATGGTGGTGCTGAGGGAGGCGGTCCTCTTGTCGTGCGTTCCCTTGTGCACCTCCAGTTCCTCCAGCTGCCTCTCGGAGAGCCACAGCTTTTCAGACAGGGTCTGGGAGTGCAGCGTCTGTTTCTCCAGCGCCTCCTACAGGAACCCAGGGGGAAGACGCGCGTTATTAGGCGCACAGGGATGACTGAGGGTTTCTCCTTCGCTGGATGGTCGATGACGGGGAAGTCGCGTGTGAACGCGCGCGCCGCCTGCGTCCCAGCGTACCTCGGCGTCTTGGATTTTGTTCTTGAGAGACTGCTGCAGGAAGTTGAAGGCGTACTCCTGCGTGTTGGCCTCCACCATGACATCCTTGGCTTCCTTCAGCTCAGCCTGAAAACCAAACAAACACACACATTTTTGGGGGCTGTCATTCTGACTCTGAGGCATGTTAGCCGAACCGCGTGAGCTTCAATTTGAAAAACAAAACAAAACATAGAGTTGGATAAGCTGAGCTCTGAGTCAGAGTGGTGGGGGTGAGGTGTCTCTGTACAGTACCTCCATCAGCCTGAAGCGTTCCACCATGGCGACGTTGTCTCTCTCCAGCTCCTGCATCCTGTCTCTCGTCCTCTTGGTCTCCCCCTGCATCTGGGCGTTGGTCCTCAGCAGGTCCTCGTTGTTCACCAGCAGGCCCCTCATCTCGAAGCGGATCTGGTTCCTCTCCTTGTCCATCTCCATACTCTCCGCCTCCAGGAACTGGTTTCTCTGGAGAGGCACGGCGGGCTTGGTCAGGGAGCGTGAAGCGTGTCTGTGCGTGGTGCGTGTGTGTGTGTGAGAGAGAAAGTGCGTGTATGTTTGAGGTGTGTGTGTGTGTGTGTGAGAGAAAGTACTGTGTGAGCATACATGTTTGTTTGGAGGAACACTGAATTCGCTATCACACAGCGCCCGGAGTTTAGAGCATCGTACCTTCTGGCAAGCATCCAGCTGCCTGGTTAGCTCCTCTATGTAATCCCTCTTGTTAGGAGCGGCGAAGGTGGGTCGCGCGTTGAGAGGATTGGGTATCACCTGTTACGATGACAAGTCAGTCACCTTACTGTGTGGACAAACTCAGATGATTGTGAGAGCTTTGTCAGCAGATATTCAGTATTACATCTGACAGACTATGCTAAACTGTGTTTAGCACACAGGGGGGTCATATGGATGAGCGGTTTAGCGGGCTATTAATCAGAAGGTTGCCTGTTCGATTCTCGGCCGTGCCAACTGAAGTTGTGTCCTTGGGCAACGCACTTCACCCTACTTGCCTCGGGGGAATGTCCCTGTACTTACTGTAAGTCGCTCTGGATAAGAGCGTTTGCTAAATGACTAAATGTAAATGTAAACTGTATGTCTAGGGTTGTCACAGTACCAACATTTGTACCAGCGAAATTGAGTTAGAAAGTTCCAGAATCTGCATGAGGGTATGTTCCTGGTACTACCGTAACTTTAGACATTCTGGTATCGTACATTTTTGGGGGTTTGAGTGCCGATTTGGTACCAAAGTACCGGTACTTTTGAAAAACAATGTATGTCGAGTACAAGCCTGTCTGAAGTGACCTACAGTGACCTCTGTGTGTCCGGCGGGCTTACCTCGTTCCTCCTCCGAGACAGCGAGTCGTAGGCTGAGAAGCGGGTGCGGGGGGCGGTGAGGGTGGGGGTGAGCACGGGGCTGGTGCTCCTGCTGTTGTACAGGTTGTACTCGGAGTTGACAGGAGACGACCTCCCTTCCAGCGACTGGGGGGGGGGGGGGGGGGGGGGGGATGTGTTGAGTGGAAAGAGACCCAAGAAAAATAGTACAGTTACATATCATTTACATTTTTATCTATGTATAATATATATTTAGCTTTTTCCTACACAATTGGAAGTGCACCGCCATTTTGCATATTCACATGCTTATTCACAACTTGCATAATATATGTACACCTTTAAGTATGTTTGTATGGAAGTACACTTTGTGAGTATACTTTAAGTTCGACAGAGAGGAAAGCAAAGGGACAGGAAGAGAGAGGAAAGGAGAAGAGAGGAGAGATGGGTTGAGTGGAGAGGACCCTGAGTGGCTTAATTCCATTTGAAACATTGGTGTCACACTCTTTTTAGATGCACAATATTTCACGAACTGTGTCCAACCTTGTAGTCTGCCATCCTGTACACGGGGTTGTAGTCCATGGAAACAGCCGTGGCGTAGGGGCTGTTGAACACTCGCGGGGGACTGTCAATTCCACCAAACTGGAACACGCAAACAAACAACGTTTCATACAAAACACGTTAAACACGATGTGCAGTGGGGGGAACGTGCTCGGAAAGCGATTGAAGAGAGACACGGACAACGCGCGAGCCAAACGGGACGCGTCAAACTGGTTTCTCCCCAGCAGATGGCGCCGCGGGACGCTCAGGGCGGAGTCCAGGTCGAAGGTGGCTCACACAGCCGGAGTCGGGAGCTGCTAGATTGACCCCCGCATGTTGCCGTTTTCCAGCCACTCATGATCGCGCACACGCACACACACTTGATCTAGTCTGGTGATAACACACACACGCGCACACACACACACACACACACACGCGCACACACACAACCTGTCAGCAGCTCTGGCTTCCCTCACCCTGTCTGACATGGTGTCCCAGTCTCTGGAGGCCAGGGACTCCAGGGAGCCGCGGTAGTTTGGCCCGAACCTGGAGCTGGCGCTCTCCCAGCGGGACACGCGGGGCCCGTTCTCCCCCGCCGGCCCATCTGGATCCCGGGAGCCGCTCCCGATCATGTCGGAGCCGAGGAACAGCTGATACTTGGGGTTGGGAGGGACTCTGCGAGCGGGCGGCTCCTCCTCCGACGGCGGGCTGTCGGGCTGCTTGTTGGGATCAAAGTCGGATTCCTGCGGGAGGGGGGACGGGGGACGGGGGGGGACACACGCACACATCATGTGAGATGAGATGGAGGAGAGATGGGAGAAAGAGCGGGGAGAGGGGCAAAGAGGGAGATCGAGACAGAGGAGAGAGCGAAGGAGGATGGGGGAGCGGGAGGGAGGGAGGGAGGGGGGGATAGCGACGCATGCACGGCGTAGCGTGGCGCGCGAAGCTCCTACGACGGTGCTGTGTTCTCCGCTGGGAGACATTTGCGGGTCGTGTGAACCAATGGGGCAGGCGTGCAAGAGTCAACATACTGTAGAGCACACACAAAGCAAGCCGACAAAACGTCATCGGGCGCTGCCCATGCAACAACGACAAAAACGAGACAAACGAGTAATTAGTCACTAATTGATTCGTTTCACACATGACTCATATCATGCCGCTTTTTGGACGCCAAGCTGCTGAAAGGACGGGGGGCCGGTGTTTGTTAGTAGCTGAGATGCATGGACGGACGGGCGGATGGATGGGCCATGCTGTTATCGTCTTCATGCAGGGTCGTGTGCAAGGCTGGGGGAGTGGAGGGGGGGGGGGGGGAAGGGGGGCGGCCTTGTGCGCCAAAAGCGGTCAGTCAGTCCTTGGCTGCGTCGCGGAGCTGCCGCCGCGACTTACCGAACCCATGCCCGAGTCTGCCACGGAGCCCATCTGAGAGTCGGTCTTCTGGGTGGGATCGTGTGCGCCCCTTCTGTGCGCCGAGTCAGCGAGAGCCCTGGTCTCCTTCAGGGAGGGGGTCATCTCTCTGCCCGGGGGGGGGGTCAGCATGATGGAGGGAACGTGGTTCTCGGCCGCGGTCCTGACACCGCTCTGGGAGCTGATCTCTCCAGGGTTCACCCCCCGCCTGGGGGTCGACATCCTGGCAGGCTGGCTCAGGTCGGGCAGAGACACAGCGTGGGGGACGAGTTGGGGACTCCCGGGGGAGCTGGGAGTGCAGTCGGGACCAGAGAACTTGTGGATCAGTTCTTTGATGCTACCCGAGCGAGTCAGGAGAGAGCCCCTGGCCAGGGCTGTCTTCCGATTGGTCCTCCAGGCCCGCTCCTCCTCGCGCTCCTCCGCCTGGCTCCGGTCTGGCCGTGGAGGGGAGTCCTTAGAGGGGTCGTCCTCGGTGTTCGTTTTGTGCCGGTTAACCACATTCCCTCCTAGCTCTGCCGTCCCACCATTTGCTTCCCTCCTAGTCTCTTTACTGGGTGTCTCCTAAGAGAAAGATCTTGTTTTCAGTAAAACACATTGGGATAAAGGTCGACATGCAAGACAGTCTTCTGGCCTGGTTCTGATTGACGGCACAGATCTGCCAAGAAACCCTCTGTGACTCAAAGGTCAATGACAGAAAGGCCGAAAGCTCAGATTTTTTATCAAATCTCCTGCCTCCTATTCTGTCTCCACACTCACTGAACGCAACTGATCCGACTTACACCAAAACACACATTCCCCCCCCCCCCCCCCCCTCGCAGGCATTACAGTCAATATCTTAATTGGGGAATAAAAATGATATTTGGAAACGGTTCCGCGGCTCGACGCCTGGTGACACGCCTGTCTGTCAGCGTCACATGCGGTAAACAACCCTGACGGAGGGCCTCGTGGCAAGATGATGACATCAGCCCTAGACGTGATCGTATTCCCCGAACAAATCAATGGAGTTGGCTTACACACACACACACTGCTGCTGGGTGACATTCAGACGGATCAATCAGGCGAGTCTCCCCCTTGCCTCTCTCTCCCTCTCCCTCCCTCCCTCTCTCCCTCTCTCCCTTCTCTCCCCTCTCTCCCCTCTCTCTTCGTTTCCCCGAAAAGCCACGAGTAGGGCCCCCCGGAGCGACGGCCCCGGGGAGCGCTCATGCGGAAGGCCGACGTTAATGCTCGTGTTAGTTTGCCTAATGTAATTGCATCAGCACATATTTCTCCACTGCTTAGAGGGATCACGGCGACACGTTCGCGTTATGCAAAGCCTTGCTCTCCGCGAAAGAGCGCGCGCGGGGGGGGTTCACAGGCTGGCCAGGCGTGGGTACTGGGACACAGCGGCATTGTGGAGAGCTGGACACAAGTCCCCACAGAGGGGCGTCCACATCTGCATGTTCATGTAACAAGCACTCCCCCACACACACTCATAACAACCCATCATCACACAGACATGCCCGAGCCCACAAACACCCATGTACACACACACACACACCCCATTTCAAAACGGTGGCCCTGCCGAGTGCCGACAGAAGGGCCAGGGCCCCCCCCCCTCCCCCCAAAAAAATCGAACGCATTTTCAATGTCACCTAAGAGCTACTAAACCGACTGTCAATTAGCAATCAAATAGTGCAATCATGCTAATGCAGCTTATAAAAATGAAATGGCCAGTGTCCAGGTTGGGCTGGGGCCCGTGGAGGGTCTAATCCTGGGTCTCGCCAGGACCCCCTTCCCCAAGGGAGAGAGGGCTGGAGGCGGAGGGACGCCGCAAGAGACTCTAGCTCTCTCTGGGGGTTAGGATCACCGCTTATCGCCGGAGGGGTATTTACCATGTTTACAGACCGTGCGTGGATAATCATTTAAGCCCCATTTTAATGTTATTATTTTCTACACTAGCCCTTGAGATCATTTGCTGACTGGCATTTTTGGGTGAATAAACCCCCCTAAAAAGGACATGGTTAGCTCACAGTTAATTAGCTCGGTGGGTTGGCGTTTGTGACGGTGGAACACTGTGGAGATGCTGCATTGCCATGACCATCCATAAAGCACCACTTCCTCCCATTATCCAAATGGCAGCACCGGATAATACCATGCCAACAGTCGCAAGCAGCCTGTTGCTATGCCAACAGAAGGTCAATAGCATCGCGGTGCTGTGTCTGCCGTGAAGTACGTGGCGCAAAGGATTGAGGTTTAGGGGTGAAAACCGATTCCCATGACCCCCCGCCTCCCCCTGGAAGTGACATCATAGACTAACCAAGGCCTCGCTCAGCCCTGCCCCCACCAGGAGAATGCTGGCCTCCAGCCAATCCCAGTGAGTCACCCAGAGGAAGGACATGCATCTGGAGCCCTCCCGCGCCCACAACTCATGGTGCCTCTCTGTCGATCGAAACACAGTTGTCTGTTTGTCTGTCTGCCTGCATGCCTGTCTTTTGTCCTGACACGCAGGACTCGGTGAGACAGGCTAAGGGAGACGATCAGACAGACAGGCAGACAGCCCCTTGGGCGGATAGCTCGTGGAGGAAACACCGGGACCTCATTCCGGAGTGGCGTGGCAAACTCAGACATATGGTGCGGAGTTTTAAAATACAGACTGACCCAGATCTGATCAAATCCCCAACACTGTCCTAGCGTATGTGCCTTAATTGGAGAGGGGGGCTTATTTCCCATTCCTCACTTCTCCCCCATTATAATCCCCCTTGCAAACAAAAAATACAACATTCGGCAATGTCTCCTCCAACACAGATGGCTTGTCATAGTTCAGGGTGCTTGCTCTCTACGAGAGCAAAATATGTCAGTGTAAGAGGTAAATGTCCAAAATGAAGTACTAAATAATTAATCAATTAGAAGGAATAGTGTACTGTTTGACAGGCACATATCTTACAGGGGGTGAAACTTCGAGGAACTTTAGCACCCCGGCAATCTGCTTTGCAATATGGCCCGCTATTTGTCCTTCTTGTAAAGAACATGGACGAACCACACCACACTTGCTGAATCCTCGAGGGCTATTCGCGTCATCTTCCGCGTGTGTGCGCTCGAGACAGTACGACTATGTGTACCATGCTGTACACTGGCCAATCATTGGACGTGTAAGATCTAGATCGAGACAAGTCTGAAATCAGCGCGGGAGGACGGGAGTGGCCCATTTGCGGCGCGTTCCTCGTCAGTCCCGTTTTACCCGTTGTGACAGGAGTGTTTTTGGGACAGCCGAGTTGGCAGATGTTGCACGCAGCTCACGGTGTACACGTCTGTCTGCGAGGGACGTGGACAACAGCTGGATGCTCTCCTGTCGATGCGGTTACGGCGCTGGCTTCTCCACTGTAGACATACTGGAACTGTACCAGCATCATGCCTCTCCCTGCCTTCGCTGTCAGGAGGGTTTGTCGTAGGTACTTTGTGGGCTCGTCCAATGTTCCCGACACAGCACAAGACGTTAGGCTACCTACGGACTACTACCTATGGGCTGTCTGTGAGCGTGCTCAAGGGTGTTAGGCTAACAGCAAGGCTGTCCAAACCTGCTCCTTGTAGGTTGTCAATCCAACCACAGTTGTATCAAGCACAATTTAGGGCTGCCAACTCGCACGCATTGGCCACGAGACACACGCATTTAAACCATTTCACACGCTCTCACGCCACACCTTGTATTTCTCACGCTGAGAAGGCAACGCCAACCATGTAGTCCTGCTAGCGTTGTAAACAGTAATGGACGAGGCGCAGGCACACGGAGTGAAGCAACATAGACGCGCGAACACCTGTGAAAACGCGTCTGGGGGGGTGGGGGGGGAGGTTGCTTTGTACGCAGAAACATTTTTGGTTGGCCCCACCAAATCTCACTCCAAGGTTTTTTGAAAGGTTGGCAGCCCTGACAATTCAGCTTGTTAATTGGCTGAAATCGGTATGCTGGGCTAGGCCTGGAATGAAAAACATTCAGGGGAGTGGCACTCTGGGAGCAGGGTTGAGCGGTGCTGGTATACGGGATGGGAAGATGGTTATACTGGTAGTGGAGAGGCAGCTAAACCTGGGGGGGACGTTACCATGTTGTTGTCCTGTTCGTACTCGCTCTTCCCCTGCATGTTGCCGCTCAGCCTGCCGGAGAAGTCCCGCAGTCTCTGGATCTCCTGGCGGTATCGGACGGCGTCTTCGCTCAGTAGCTGGTGGAGGGCGCTCAGGGCCTGCTCCTGGAACACCAGTCTGTCGGACTGGACCGCCCTGGCCGCGATGGATGCTTGGAGCTCCCTCCTGGCCCTTAGGAGCTTCTGACACACACACACACACAGCGCTCCTCATTAGCACGCTAGCAGGTTACACACACAGGGCCGACCGTTGGTATGCAACAGTCTAACAACAGTCTAATCTAGGGTGCAAAGTGAAGTGGGCTGAAGCAGAGGAGAGAGGCGAGGCGGTCGCGTCAAATAGAGTCAGCTGTAACCGTGTACTTACAGTGTGAGTGCCTGAGTGTGGGCTTCTCTGCAGCGTGCTGACGACTTCGGCCTGCCGTTTCTCCAAATCAGACAGCTCACCGTTCAACAGCCTTCGTTGCTCTTGAATCTTTCCCAGTCTGAAACAGACAGAGCATAGCATATGTCAGAGGTGGAAGTCTAGGACAGCAAGCCATTCAAAGGGCACACTTGTCTTTTGCCTTAACTGTTTGTGCTTAATGTGGCCTCAGTCTAGGTACATTTCCCTAATGACACAAAGTACACAGTACAGAGGCGAGAAGATAAGACAGATACCGGTAGGTTGTTTTATCATGACTCATGAGCATGAGCTTTCAAAACGAAAGGTCAACAACATTCAGCATTCAAATATCGAAAATGAAAAGTGTGTTGACGCAAGACTGTCACGGACATCACACCATATCATCCTCTTCTCTCGACACATCGGAACGGCGCCTTATTTTCGGCTTTGAACGCAGTTCACAGTGTCTCCACCAGAAGGCAGTATCTTATCATCTGTCATAGCTGAGTGGCACAAACAGGACAGCAGTGCGGTTTATGAAGAGGGACAGGAACATCTCATTTGAGAGAAAGCTTTTGATGAAAATGTATCAGGAAATTAACATCAAATTTCAAAAGGGCCACTTCTTCGCAAATGAAAACAATTGAACAAGAATCGAAAATGGCCTGAGGGAAAAGATATGCACATTTTGTTGATGAGATGTTCAAGTGTGTGTTTCATGTTCCGCTGGCTTGTGTATGTGTTAATATTCATACAGAAAGGAGAGTTTCCCAGTCATGCTATCAGGACCGTTGAAGGGCTGTTGAAGGAATAAACAATGTGTTGCTAAATGACTCCATCACACACAAGACAAAAAACTTGATTAGCGTTCTTGCTAATGATGTACGACTAGATGGAAATTAAATCATTTTATCTGAAGAATGATCAAACGCGCGAATCTAAGGGAAGCAATGAAACAAAATTGTACGTTTCTCTAGTGGATTTATCACAAATGATGCCAGGCAAACATATGGCCGCGTTAAAACGTAGGGCCGGACTAAAATGATAAAAACAAGGTCAGGCTAGATATTGTGTCTAATTTCTGGGAAGGGTAACTACTATTCACTGAAAGACAGTGATTACAAATAAAAATGGCCTATGTGTGTGAGTGTGTAAATGTGTGAGAGAGAGTGTGTGTGTGTGCATGTGTGTGTGTGTGTGATAGTGCCTGTACAGCTCCAGCCCATGGCCTCCAGTGATTAGGAGCTCGGTTTGACAGCATCGATGGAAATCTGTTGGCATCTGCTGAAGGGATAAACATAAAGCAGCGAGCTTGTGAACCCTCATTAACCTTTTGTTTATGTGGCTTTGGAAATGAGGTCTATCCCAGCATGCTTAGTGTATGCCACGGCAGATTCACACACCACACATTGCCAGCTGTCAAGCTTTTCTGATTAGGTGCTTACAAATAGTACATCATTATCAGGATGTATGGAACAAATACAGTTTTTTTTCATAATTATTGGGGGGGGGGGGGGGGATTGTTAGGTGTTTTTAAGTGCATACTTCAAAGTTTCACAGAATCCCTCCTGGAGTTTTTCATTTTTTTAAACCAGTGACTTTATATTACATTACATATTATTTGTTTAGAATGATTCACCTTACAATAACAATGGCTGAGTAGACCAATATTTGATGGGGATTGCTAGCATTGTTTGTCGTGAAGTTTTGTATTTCTACAGCAGATCACCATTTTTGTGAACATCAACTCCAGTTCTTGTCCCCATATGATAGTATTCAACTGCTACTGCATCTCAGACATCCATTACTTCAATTGCCAAAATATTTTCAAGCACTATCATGTACTGTATCTGTGAATCATGCCCTGACACAATTGTATTTGGATTCCTTGGGCTGGCATTGCAGCTGTCTGGACAACCGACGCCAAGGCTCATCAAGGTTTCAAAAGCTTCAACTAATAAAGCAAAGACAGTATAACACAATAGCAACGTTTGAGGAGCAGAAACAGGTCTGGGGCAGTTCTCTCATTGTGTGTTGTTGGGGTGATATCCATGCTGTGTACCAGGCTTCGAGGGAGGTGCACACAGCCGTTTCAGCATTGTCACCCAGGCTGTTAGTTTTGGCGAGCCACAGCATGTGTTGCATAACTTCGCTGAGGGGCACTGTGTATCCGGGGGAAAACCAAGAAGGAGCTTTGGGTTCAATTTGGGTTCCTCCACATCCACTCCAGGGCTGAACGTTGCTTAAAACCTTGTCAAACGCAGTTGTTAAGAACCCACCGTGTTTCTATGTGGCACACAAATGACTTGAATGGGCGCTTGATCTGATTCGTTGCCCTCTAAGCCTTTCCATCTCGATTCGGTGTTCACGAGAAGCGAGCTGTGTTTGGACGAGGTCGACTTGAGGTGCAGCGAGTTTGGACCGACCGTATCGGCGGAGAACCGTGGGACCGACAGACACTGAGCTGACAGTCAGTCAGCTTGGGTGTTCCAACTCGCCACGCCGGAAACAGGTCTGTATCAGGTGAGGATGTAGAGTGAATCCAAAACACCAGTAATCAGTCATGCTCATTTAGTCTACGCTTCTGTATCCAAAGCGACATACAGAGGCGTTTCCGGCAAAGGAGTCATTCATTGACGGAAGAGATCATTCAGATTCACACATTCAGCCTGGTAAAGGACCTACTCCAACAAGAGAGAGAAACATCCACCAGGGTGATACTGTTTCGAGGGTGGCCTTAACTGACCAATCTGTCAGGTTTGGCCCGTCTGTGCGAGATTTGTGAACAGCCAATCGGTGCAGCAATGGACTGAAAGTGAAAACAGGAATGTCCCTTCCTGTCATTCTGGAGTCTCTCGCCCATGTCAAGTAGTACAATCCCAAAGTGTTTTCGAGAACTGTTAAAATGATTTAGTAAAAAGCCGTCGGTCTGGTTTTGTGTGCACCTCACACACCCCACTACACTACATACAGTCCATGATTCCCTTTAAACCCAGGGTGTATCAATTTACCAAATAGTCATCTCCCGAAAAAAAAACGACAAGCACCAACAGGAGGCTGTTGACGATAGCACCGGAGCAGAACATAGTGTTGTCACGGAAAATACCGGCATTCCCATATAAAAGTTAGCATGTCAAGGCTTAGATCCAGCACTCCTTAATTCATCTCCAGCCAAAGGATTACAATTGTGTCAACCAGTCAGCACCTAAGACATCTCTTGGCATGACTTCACCCAGGACAATTTAAAGAACATCCGTTGTGTAACAAAACGTTATGTCCACTGAATTCCGTAGCCACAGCCTAGTTTCCTCACGCAAACAGGAAGCCACTATATACAGTACCAGTCAAAAGTTTGGACACAAACTTTGGAAAATGTGTCCAAACTTTTGACTGATACTGTACATTGTGTACTTTATAAACTGTCACCCAGCTATTGTTTTCACCTCAACTAGACGGTATAGTACCATTCATGTGTCAAACTATTGAACCTGGCACCTGCGTTTTAGCATCACATCACCATCATCTGTCCATTGTAGAGTTGTTTCATAGAACGGAGGGGTTTTGATACACAGTAGGACTGACTGAGGCATTAACTTACTGTTGCAGCAGTCTGGTCACTTCCTGTTTGGTCTTCTTCTCTATCTCTCTGAGGTGAGGGATGAATTCCTGGCTCTGAAGGATGTGTTTTCCCAAAGCCTCTATGCTCTCATGGCCCTCTGGACTCTGATAAGAGACAAGGACAATAAACACATTAAGGAACCTCTCGCACACAATAAAGTATCATTACTTTACAGAGAGAATAGTCTAGATTTCTATTCATGCTTTTGTAGCATATGTAATAAATAAATCAACAATTAAATGTCAGTTTTAGAAGCTATTAACCTATATATACAGTACCAGTCAAAAGTTTGGACACATGGGAAAATGTGTCCAAACTTTTGACTGGTACTGTACATCCATTGGCCCCTGGTAGAGTGTGACTGGTGGCCTAACATGATGTGTCTGCAGGCCCGTAAGCCAATAAGCTCCCAGTCTCAGATCAATTCTCTGTTTTTCGCTTTCCATTTCTAACAAATACCTGAATTAGCATGGATTTTTGGAGCAGATGCGACTCATAAAAAAACTAAACTGAAGAGATTCCACAGCTTGATTTAAAGCCTGACAAAATGTCAGCGACAACGTCAAGCGGCCTGTTTCAAATTCTGTAACTGAATGAGCTGGCGCAGGACTACGAGGTTGATATCTCAGATTGTGGCGATAACCAGTCTGAGAGAAAGGATGTTTTAGTAAATACTTAGTCTGCTGTCGATTTCACTTCAGAGTCACTTTACCACAACTCCCTGACAAGACTGGTCTAAGCAAACAAATAGATAGCAATCTCCCTCTCAACACTCACTACAACAATCTTCCACCCTGGCTCTCACTACAACCTTCCAGCGAAGCTTCCAGCAAAGCTGCGAAGCTGAAAATCCTGTGAACCCTTCACAGTTCATGCGTACTAAGCAGGGGTCAGCACATTTAGGACAAGATGGCTGTTAGTCATTGCAACATTTTTCTATTCAGACTTAACAAAATCAGAACTAAATTGTGAGCAATGAGTCAACGGGCTTGAAGAAACACTCTGAAAGCTAGGAATTCAAGAAAGGCGTTCTACAGTACCAGCCAGAATTATACTTTAAGTGAAGAGCTCATGGTTTTTGCCTCTCAATTAACCTGTAGGTCAGTAGGAAGTGTGCTGCGAAGGATGTTGACTTTGTCTTCCACTAGCTTGCTGAGCTTCACCAGGGAAGATGGCAGCTTTCTCTGGGACCCCGTGGACTGTGTGGAAGAGACACAAGATATATCACACTCTGGTCACATGCACATGAGCCTGTTCTCTTGCAGGTTCCCTGGCCTACTGTACGGTGACGGGTGACGCATCCCGTTTGGTCCGTTCGAGCTGAGCATACGGATCCGGCCCTAGCGAAGGGCGAACCTGTTGGTTCCGCTTCTCCGCATGAGAAAAGCTGCCATTTGTAAGGGACAACCAGCAGCATTCACACAAGACAGGCCAAGAGGTGGTGCCGGGTGATGGCAGGAGATAGATAGATCAGTACGACAGTAATGACAGGCCATCAGAGCGTCACTGCCGTGTCTGATTCAGGTACAAAGATGGGTGGTATCCGATTAGTCAAGTATGTTTGGAATGCTACAGTACAACATCAACTAACACAAACAGCTTCTCAACAGGTACATTGAGGAGGAACACAAATCTAATCAGTGATTACGAAAACAAACTGATATCATAATGATGGCCACATTAGAGGGGACCCAAACAAGGACGCTGTGGAAGTCCAGTGATTATAATCCTGTGAGTCCTGCGGCCATCTTTAAAACAGACAGTCGAGCACATCCTTTACATTTTCGCTTACACCACCGGTGAGAAACCGCGCAGACGAGCAAAGGCTGCCTAAATCATCAGAGGGACAAAGTCAAACAGTCAGATTGTGAAAAGCAAACTAACTGGAAGATAAGTCGGTAGGAGTTTGTACAGTAACTGTCATAGACATTTCCCTCAGGGCTGTTGACTGGGTGGTATTTTTACAGTCAATCCCAAGCATCAACAAGAGTACATTCGGAGCAGTTTTGTCCGTCTGCTGTATTTTCTCTACAACTGGAGAAACAAATCAAGAAACGTCACAAGTCTAAGGTGGATACTTACGCATAAGTCCGAAGAAAACAGCGAAGACATGGCGAAAGAGTTGAGCTGTCCTAACTTGAGCTGGTCTGTCTGGGAGGGAAACGGGCGGTTTGTTCTGCCTCTCTGTTAGTGGGGGAGCCCTGTTGCCGTGCGCACCGGCCTGACCTCTGCTACGACCCCATTGGCCTGCATGGCTAAGCTCATCAGTGTATGTGTGTGTGTGTGGGGGGGAGGAGGGGGAGGGCAGGCTGGGCTGTGTCTGCCTGCCTGATTGATCAGTATGCTCAGTCCCCCTTAGTCCCCCCTTACTGTGGAGGAGGTTAATGTGTAATGCCTTCCAGGTATACAACACTGCTCATAAAGAAAACATGAGATGGCTGATGATTCATAGCCAAATCTACCCCCTCAATAAGCTCCATCGCACGTTCTGTCGTGTATCGTCCCGTAGCTACGAAGAATGGCTTTTCACTACGGCAGACGTTTTAAGTGGTATCTCCTTAAGTGGGTTACGAGAGGTCGGAGCACAGCAGTGCTAGATCAGGAGAGGCCCCAGGTACTGGAACTCTGGGCTGCCCTGCCCAGGGTGGGGCAGGGAGCAGCAGTTTGGCTGTCTGGCGGTGGCATGGGGCCAGGGAACTCCCTATTAGCATGCAGGGCGGGGCTGTCAACGCTTTCCCTCTCAACCGCTGGGCCTCTCTGATAATACAGACTTCGATTGCAAAATGCCAATAAATCGTTCACTTTAAACAGCTTCTCAACTCACAAAACATCCAACCCTTATCTCATGGGGCGAGTCAAGAGTTTCCCCTTTAAGGTAAACATTGATTGTTCACTCGGAAGAAACAGCCCTATTTATAATGACTGATACAGTAAGTGATTGCACTGGCTGTTCTCACAGTCGTAGGAATGTAGGTCTGACAAGATGAAACTAAGAACTAAGAAAATGCGTGTTTGTTGTTTTTCTCAGAACTGAGCTCTATTTTTATTTTGTGACATGAACTGATGTATCATTATAGTCCAATATAAAAAATACATCAGCAACTACCAAGAGACAACCTCCCACCATAGATGTTGTGATGTTCTCCAGGGCACTAGCTCACCATGAACGGAAGAGATATGCCGGATGGGTCGCCTCTGCCAAACCTGGAACCTCCTCTAGCAACCAGGTGTGTGTTCACTGACTGACTGACTGTCTATCTGTCTGTGTTTCTCTCTAACCCCCCCCCCCCTCTAACACTCATCAACTATCAGTTCAAACAGAGCTCCATCTCCGAAGAAAACAGTGGACCTGATCAAAACTCCCCACGCATTCTTCTTAGTCATCTCTGAAATGAAAATGTTCAGGCAGAAACATGGCTGAAGGCCTCCACGTTTGACTGCAGAACATTCCCCATGATTCACACCATGATCCACCATTTTTTTCCCAATCTCTCTATCGGTTCCTTTGACATGTCAGCGTCAGATAGTATGAAGACTAACCTTCACTTAATCCCATCAGTAATGCAAGTGTACCTAGACTTGAGGCTTTCGTGCATTGGGGATTATTAACTAGAGTTTCAAAGGCCTTTCTGGTAACACGCTTTTGTTAGGCTAAGCCTTTTGTTGCTTCAGAGTGCATAGTATGGACGGGTGTGGAGTCGAGAACGACAAATCTTCGGAGATCTGGGCCCCCGAGGCCTAACAACGCTCAACTGCATCCAGTCTGCACACAGAGAACTGGCAGACAGCAGTCAAGTCTCCATTACCAGTCAACCATGACAGCCTGTAAAATCATTAATGCAGAGCATGCTGCAGGTCTACGTGTCAGTCAAGCTGTCCACAGTTAATCTCATGACGATAAGAGAAGAAACGGCTAATAATACAGCTAGCCTCACATGTGGTAAAGCGCTCCCTCATTGCTTGCTGATATAGCGAATAAATATTGATAAGGAAACCCTTGCAAAGTTTCATCAAAACCGTAAAAAAAAAAAAGAAGATCAATGATCTTCAATGAATTAGGCTGTCAATTAATCAGTCAAGACTGACTGATTGACTCATCATCAGTGCTCTGTGCTGACAATTCGTCACCGGTGGTCCTTTGTTGCTGTTGAATTAAACCACATGCTGCCACATTCCATCTCGCCTACCTGAGATCCTAGTCATAATACAGACAGTCACAAGATAAACCTGCCAACGTGGGCATACCAGTTTGATAACGCCCGGTGACCAAATGTTTGACAATGAGACAGGGTGACACCGTGCGTACAGTAACGCAAATTCCTCCGCCATGACTTTTCTGCCTCCACAGCGTGACTTATCCCAGAGGAATTCAGTCCTGCCATGCCCCCCCCCCCCCCCCCACACACACACACACACACACTACCATCCCTACGTTGCCTGGCAACAGTAAACATTCATTATGGTGCGCCCCGTGCTGTTAATTCCAAACCAGCATGACGCTGGCTATGGATGTCTATGGATCTTAGCGCTGTAATCTGGGTGTAGCCACAGTAACTCCCAGAGCCGAGTCTTCCAGCAGCCAATGAGGAAGGCATAGTACACCGGATGCCCGCTCTGGGAGAGCTATAGGAGCACAGAGGCACCAAGGCAAAGTTCGGGGCGATCAATAACCCTCCCACCACAAGTAGTTGTTGAGTGGGACAGACTTATCCCACACCCTCCCAGATACCAGAGGGCCGTTCCACCAATGCAAGCTCACAAACACACAGCTGTAGAATAAGGTGTGGCTATCTGCCTCCAAGTTACAGGAAGAAGGAGGAGGAGCCTTGAGATAAAGATGGCATTAGTGTACAGGTGGAGTGACACACAGGAGTGTTTCTATTCTGTAGGAAACCTGAAGGACAGGCTAATACTTATGCGATGGTGAGAACATCCACATACAAATGCACACACTGGAATAACATGAGTAGCACACACGATGACAAAGTCTAGACAGGGCAATGCCATGTTTTCACTAGACGAGCCTGCTGGCAGATCCAAGCAAGGTTGGATCTCATCACCTTCCACACTCCCTAGAAAGCTCCACCCGAACCTTGTTCCAAAACAATGATGGAACTGCCAATAATGCCAATAATTAAAGCTACAGCAACTCTCTCAGATACCAAATTGCAGCTTCAAGGAATTTCAAAAATGCATCTTTATCAGTTAGACCACTGCTAACAATTATGAACTGCTCGAAGGAACACATTAAGCAAAATAAAATAAAATATCTTAACTTTTTTTTTTTTTTAAACATCCTTAGATATGAAATATGTGAACCAACAAGGCATTGAAGTTTCAGACTCATTAATTTAATTGTTGGTTTTAACACGCCAATCAGCGTCATCATAATTATTGTAATGTAGTCAAAGCAGTTCCAAAACAAACCTTCAATGACAAAACAGGTGGCAGGTGTGGTACAACCAACCTTCACCGGTAAGATGCGCTGAAGGTAAACATGGATAATGGAAGGCTATTAAAAGAAAAAGTACATTCCAGAACAACATCTCATTTGAATGCTGAGAATGCCATGTAGTAGGGGTGGGGGAAAAATCGATTCACATATGAATCGCGATTCAGTCTGCTAGCGATTCAGATTGATTTACAAATTTATGTGAATCGATTTTTTTATTATGTTTTTTTCTATTTTACGTATATATATATATATATATAGAATCGATTTTTTTCTTGAAGCGATTTTTTATCAATTTGTGACCCCAAGAATCGATTCACCCCCCTACCATATAGGTTTGGCTATGCCTATGTGTCACCCATCATAAAACATCTGTCGGTCTGTCACATCCTTTTGGTCGTAAAGGCGCATTTGGTCTTAAGTAATACAATCCTACTGTGACAGACCAGTATAGTTACATAATGTGTTGAGACAACAGTGAGGTGATCCCACTGTATGCAAGGCTACGGCTTATCGTAGCTGAGATAACAGAATGCCAACCTAACTTGTACCTACCTAACAATCTCTCACTCATTCAACAAGAGCAGGAGATAAACTAACAGCCTGGTGATTTAGCAGGAGGGCCCAAATGTAAGATGTCACTTCCTCCTGGATACAGTGACAAGGTGGATTGGACAACGATCATCAACCGAAGCATTAAGCGACAGAAGGGATTTACAGGTGTCATTAAACTATGCTCTCGACTTGAGTGGAGTTACTTAGTTTACAGTACAGTAATGCTCCTACCCCAGCTTCCACCGTCATTCGTACATAAAGTCTACAGTATATTCTAATGTATACTTCATATTGTACATTTCCAGAGTGTCAACTGTTTTTTAGACAACCGATGCGTTTCTGATGTGTCACAGGAAATCCGACTTTCTGTCAGATAAATGATATGGAGAAAAGACATCCTGTGATGATATGGCCAGGTGCTGGCACGCAATAGCCGGCTGTTGGGTGTAAGTCGGCTTAGCTAAAATACTTGCTTGAGGAAGGGGATGGAGGAAGAGGGAGGTAAGTTCAACTGACCAGCAGAAGAACTTTTGCTGTAAAGCCTCAATTACACCAGTGGGACAAGCCCACCTAACTCAAGAAGGTAACTTCTTAATAACCATGTCAAAACAACAATTACCCTTTTTCTCCATTGTTCTACATTTTATTGAGCTAGGCCTCACATTGTTGTACACCCAAACAACACTGATTCTAATGGGGCCAAAATACCACATATTCTAATGGGATAGTTAATTGGTGTTCAGAGTTTGACAGAAACTCAATGCCAGAGGTCAAAGGGCAAATCTGGGTGTTGGCCATACCAAGCCGGTGACGATCAGACAAAGCAAGTCCCAGCACCACCAATGTTACTTAGGAGACTGTTGATCTTATGTTGTGCCGAGACCGGAATCTACCTTGATCCTGATTTATTGCATAGCTCAGCTCTATGGTAACTGAGGTAACTGAGGTATCAAGGAGTGCTAGCTGTGTGGCTAGAGGTAAGCCTGTGACCTCATCGGAAAACAGACTTCCTGTGAGAAAGAAGTACTCGTTTTATATCAACTCCTCAAGACCACGCTACCCAGGGAAAAGTGTGACTCCATACAGAGTCCTTATCAGAGCCCAGAGCACAAAAACAGTATTAAAAGCTGCAAATTAAGCCTCTTTGTTAATTGTCAGTGAACTGTGACCTGTACTTGCATCCCAAAACTAGTATCCTTTCAAGCAATGTCCTTAATGTTAATATCTTGCCTATTGACAAAAAAACTGAAAAGACATTGGGTCACTTCTAAACTAACCCTTGTCCTGTCTTAATACAGTATTTGTTGAGACTATTTTGGTTCTAGCACTAGCCAGCTATTGCAGAAACAAGCCATATTCAAGACCAGCTGGTTGGTTAACTCCCGAAGGCGAAAGAGAAGAATGCAACTTTATTCCATTAGGAGAGCCATTCTTAGAGACCCCAATACATGCTTCATTGCATTGTTTTTGTGGAGAAAGTACATCATGTACATGCACGGCTAATAGGCTATATATTTTACATCCTTTACTCTCACGTGGTAAGTTTTTGTTTATGTCTATCAGACAGTAGGCTACAGAGCTCGGACTACGATTTATATTATGTTGAAACTTTGGAGTATTTATTACTGTAATATGCAACACATTTATACATTGATGTACACGACTAACCTTGACACAATTATTTTTTTTCTTCACAATGGGATATGAATACGTTAAATGACGGAACATAGTGAGAATTCGCTAGAGGTCAGTTATACATTCGGCTACAGAACATAAATGAATGGCTGTCAAACCTGTTCATTACAGTGCCAGTCAATCGAATACAATGTAGTAGGCAACAGCGTTCGACTAGTGATTAGAACTAAAATTCTTAGTTTTCATCAAGTACAGTTGAATACAAAAACGCATAATGGTAAGAATTCGTTTTTGGCTTACTTGTCACTGCACGCGTCCAGGTTCAGTTGTAAATTGAATCCTCGTGGTGCTCAAGTTAGTTTAACTTGTGGGTGGTGCACCTGCTTTGAAAGAGGGCGTTGACACCTGTATTACAGTGTTCTGTCAAACACTGGTCTTACCGGCTTAGGAAATTGACAAAGAGTTCATGTACCGATTGTATAAAAAAAAGACACGAAAACATTCATGATTTAATGTCAGTTGTGTTTCAAGGAAGTTGTGCCCTTCTCAAGGCCTCCCTCCCACAGAAACGGATATTTCCCAGGCCATGTTTGGAAATGTCTCTAGTCTTACAAAAAAACAAACAATTCCAAGAATGTTTGACTCCAGTTAACCCTTATAAAGAATCGTGTGCTCAATACTTTTGACTCATCTAAGTGAATAGATGAGATATTATTAAATCTTTAAAAATATTTTCTTAAATATGTTTCAGTTAATAAAAGCCAAAAATCACCTGCATGCTATTTGGAGTCTTTATTTATCTATAGAAATTGAAAGCTGTAAACGGAATGAGTAAATTGCTATGAGTCTTACTGTTACTATATAAGTAATAGAAACATTGGGCATTTGGTCATTCTCCTACACACAGATGTTTGAGATAGTAGATGGAGGAGAAAATCAGGGATCGAGTCGTTTAAGTGTCACATATTGTAATAGTTTATTCACTGGGATTTGAGAAAGGGGTTGAAGACATCTCAAAAACAAAATGAAAACCTCTTGTGACGCTTTGTTTGCTTGTGGGAGGATTGTTAATACTTACACTCGCGAACGAGGGACACTGGCCATGAAACTGAGAGGTAAACATTCTCACAGAACAAGCATACCGCATTGCTAGATAAACGTGTGGCTCACACTTGGGTTCCCCGCACCAAAGATGACAAAGTATCAATCCCTACATCTGCCAAACACAGGAATACACAAACCACAAGAACCCCACATCTTTTCAGCAGTGCACAAGATAGTATAAGAGTTACTCAACTAAAGGAAGGCCACAGTCCAATTGAGCAACCTTACAGCCACGCCTGACATTCCACTGTTAGACCGTTGGCTGTCTGACTAAACTCCAAGACTAAAGTACTTGAGTACTAGGAAATAGAAAGGAAATGACATTGATAAAGTATAAAGCCACTTCTGGACAGTTAGGTTCGAGAGAGACTGGGACCTGTGTGGCAGGTACAAGTACGAGAGAGCATGCCTCCACTAGGAGTGGCACCAGATCGAACCTTGAGTCACAGTGCCGATCAGCTATGTCAGACCAAGCCTCAGGGGGAGATTGTGAAACACTGACATCAGGCACTTGGCTGTGCTTTACTCATGAAGATGCTTGTAAGAATGCACATCAGGCAAGATCTCCTCTCATCTCAACTTCATGATCAACTGAGATTAGATAATGGGTTGGGTCGATCTCTCAAGCATAATATCGAAATTATGTCTGACAGCCTTCTAAATCCAATATTTCAAGGAGACAGGAATTTAAAAGTTGACAACACTTTACTTTTTCTGTCTAATGTTGCGGTAAAGTTAATTAAGTTCCCACTTGAACGAATGGGGCTTTAACAGACCAAAACAACAAAGAAGCACAAATTGTTTTTTGTTTCCACACTTTCCCTCGACTAGATGTAATGACATCATCCCACTCCGAACAAGCAGTGCAGCTTTCCCAGCCAGTGACTCAAGCTGGAGAGTCATTGTCTGTGGTTTAAGCCCTTAATTTCAGAGACATGAGTGATCAGGTAAATCTCATAAACTCTTAAATTCAAGCCGTGAGTCAACCAATCAGAGTCATCTGAACATGATGAGGAACCACAGAGGAACATGCAGTGAGAGACAAGGCAGGCCTAGGCATCTACCATCTCTTTCCATGCCAGACCCTGATGTGAAATCCGACTCCAAATCGTACGGAAATCTATCCATGAAATCAGGTTGGCTATCTCTAAATCTAACCCTACTGTTTCATGACGGGGATGTTTTTCATTATGTGAAAGCCCAAAACAAACCAGGTTCTACTTCGTACAGTACAGTCCATCTTGATCCTAGGTGTTGGCTGAAGACACCTTCTTAAGACACTTAGGACGTAAACTGTACTGTTCTTTCTTATATTAATTGTCTGCTATGAACAACAACAAAAAGCAAGACCCATGAAAGCGCTAGGTTATAAAAATGGCACATTTATTGCTACAGAACGGTCATGTACATGACTTCATTGAATAACTACAAGATGAAAAACAACAGGCAATAGCCTACGATGGTCTGGCTTGAAGACACTCCAGCACACAACCTGTTTGGACACTTCTACTAATCCGAAAAAAGTAATAATAATAAACAACAATAATAATAATAATAATAATAAACAACGTAAAACAAACTAAAGAATACAACAGAAAAGCAGAAAGAATTACGAAAAAAGTAAAAAAAAGAAGAAGGAACAAAAATTCAAAACACACGCACCAAAATACTTGAAAAAAGGCTTGAGGCACTCAGCCTCACATTGGAAAGAAAGTGTAACTGTTTATCTTTTATATTTCTTTAGAATCACTGCTGTAGGTTCGATGGGACTCTCTCTGTGTCTGTCTGTCCCCACCACTGAAAACACCATACAGTTTCGTCTTAGTAACACATGGTAAAATAACATCTTTAAATAGTAAAATAAAGTAACAAACTTTTACTTTGAATGGTTCCAAAAATCTACAAACGGGAATATTTAGAATAGGACATTTTCAATGTTTTGTTATTTCCTCAATATTCCTGGTATAAAAGGATTGCCCCTGCTAAAAATAAGCCAAATATAATTTGTTTTAAATTTAGGTACTGTTTTTCTATGATAGGGTGCACTAGTCTATTTCATAGCAAAAGAGCACTAGACAAAGGAAGCTTTAACAAAAAGCCAGGCACTGATACATGGTAATTCTCTGCTTAATGTATTTTTTCTTCACTTAATTGCATCACAAGTAACAATAAGAATGAAAAAGGCCACAGTTCATATATTTTCACCATTACATATGTCTAGAATACTCTGAAATGAACATGTTTAAACCACTCCACAAAGATGACTCAAACAAGAGAAGAATGACTACCCAGATCAAATAAGCAGCCATTGAAACCATGGTGCCACCGTTTTTTTTTTCTTAGACTTTGCGATACATATATATTACTTTATATCTTCCAGTCTATTAGTTGTTTACATTTTGTGCTTGTTCATGGTTCACTGGAAACGAGTGAATGCTTCCGTACTATGTTGTATTGTTTTGCCATGAGATATCAGATGAGCATGATCAGTCATTGTTTTCAATACACCCTCACCTCCGAAATGCAGTGTAGTCAAACATGACTCTTGAGTAACTGAACAATACGGAAGACTGGATCTGTACAAATTGCATACTTGAATTGACTGACAGGTGTCACTGTTCATTTCTGGCAAAACTAGAAGACAAAAATTAGGCTCATCCGAACTTCAAATTAAAAGCTAAATTCAGGCCTCGTCCTAAAAAAGGTGCACATATCTGCATTTTATATCCCGACAGCCACTGAGGATAATCTGTAGGATATGGACACAAAATGTGGATCGAGTCACATTCTTAAAACAGTCTGAATGGTGTTTCTTGTGGTGTTAACTACAAATTGTACTTAGTTAAATCTGGTAATGAATCAGTCAATTCCAGAAGACTCTTTTGTTAGCTTTCACTGACATAATAATTCTAAAGGTGATTTATGTCACAAAGAGCATACTTGGCAATATTGACAATATCGAAAACATTGGCAGGTTTTTTTTCTGGCAGTGGATGTAAATAATTCTCTTAAATCAATGCAGTTGTTAAAAAACACGGAGCCCCCCTATGATTGTTCATTTTATTATCGTTCAGTTTTACAAAATGAGTCTTGTGTTTTCTGCCAAAAGCAGCACCACTCAAACACCCATGCTAACCATTCGTATAAAATGCAGGTTTTTTCATTCTTTTGCACACTGAAAATACACTGTACTTTGCTCAATTACCAAATATCAGCTTTGTGTTGCTGTTTGTTTTCATCTGTGCTCCTGTAATGAAATATACCCTTAATAGGAACTGTCATCATCTGTTTACTCTTGAAAACACAGATCTACCTGTGGCTTGCCATTAGAATTGACCAGTATCCACCTCATATATGCCCGATTGGTATATATTGATGGGACAAATCTTTTGTTGTGAAGGTGGGACTGATAAGTGCGGGATCTCTTCAGCACCCAATAAAGACCTTTTACAGTGACAATGTGGCCATTTAAAAAGGTTTCTCTGGGGAGCAAGCGTTGTCAATGATAACAGTTAACAGGGGTGGGGGGGTGGGGGGGAAACAAGCTTAGAGAAAGCTCTCAGTCACTGACAGGAGAGATGCACATGTGCTCAAAGCTGGAATCAAACACGAGTCTTCGAAGGAAAGACATGCTCAACCCAGTGAGCTGGACTTTTAGTGTTAGATCAGTGAGAAAGCTAATCTTCAGGTCTATGGCTGCGTGACCAGGATGAAAAACAAATGTCCTTTTGCTACAGAGACAAGACACAAATTTGAGAAATTGAATTCTGGAGTATAGAACCTACAACAGATTTGGATGTTTAATGCAGAGAACATATGAGACGAGACCTTGCAAAAACTGTATGTAAGCACTCAGGGAAGCAGGGTAAATCTCATACAAAGTGTTTGTCCCAGGTCCAATGAAAATAGCTTTGCGAGAACTCGAAAGCTGGATTTAGATGGCGAACACTGCAATAATTGACAGAAAAAGGATTTGCACACGTCACCTCTTTTTGGGGAAATAGCTGAAAGGATTGTTGTATGCAGTGAACGCACCCGCAGCCTTCTATCGAATCGAAATTGAACACTATATTAACATCAAATCGACGATGAGGGGGTTTATTCCTAGACAATCATGCTGTTCATGAACCCTCTAACGAAGGACGTTTCCAGGTGAGATACATTAAGGAACAAGGTGCAGGATGGCATCTGACAGACACATGTTTAGCACCCAAGCTAGAACTGGAGGACAAATAACCTGGGATAACCTGGGAGAATTTAGTTCTGTTGTTTGTAGGGAACCGGTCAACAGAGTGGGCAGTAGACGTAACAGTGAGCCGAAAGCTAAACCATGACACACAAGTGCCATTTACTGAACTTTAATTTTGGCACCTGGCTACATTGACCAGACAAATACAACCATCATACAACGGAAACAAGTCATCTCTCACTCCCCGAAAGTTGTTACTCCACCAAATCCACATGAACCCTGTGCATAATGACTATTTACACAATTTCTTCAAAAATACAATTAAAAATGGTAATGTCATGAGCATGGAGAATGAAATACATATTATATACCTTTTCGATTTCCAATCCCCCATCCCTCCAAAATGTTCCCGGAAATATAAACATAAATGTTGAAAAATGATTTTGAAGTTGTTGACCTCACTACATTTTCAATGTGACACATATTCAACACACACTGAATTACTTTTTCATCTTTTAACAAAAAACTGATACAACGTATTTTCTAAACACAAAATAACGACAGTCTACATGTAAAAATATAACTTTTACATACACAATTTCAAAATAATGGTAAGTTTGCATTTGTTGCATACAATTTACAAATGTCTGTGTTTTCCTTAGACAGCTGAATAGCAGTGATTGGAGCAGAGGGAACTCCCGTCCCTTTTGTCCTCTGGAGGATGCTGTACAGTCAGTGTGATGTCACGGCACGTCAGAGATTTAGATCAAAGTCATGTCTCTTGAAAAGTAACACTGAGATGCCTCTCCACCTCTCGGCCCATCTTTGAGAAAATAATTCATCCCCCCAAAACAAGCTCTCATTTGAAAACGGCACCTTCCTTATATACTGTATATATTTTACATTTATATATATCAATTTTCAAATAGATTCTTCTCCAGTCTCAGTGCCTCATGTTGATTGGATAACTGAAACCACGTTAAAAACAGCTGCCGACAAACGTCGGCAAGTTGTGGTTCGCTTTTTTCCGACAGAGAAACCAGAACAGACAAAGAATAAGAGAAAGATAAAAAAGAGGAGAAAATCCGTTTTACACATACAACCACACACTTGTACTGAGGACTACAGTGGCCCACGGACAAGCCATATTGATAAAAAGCCGATAGCTATAATACAATGCTCAATAACAGACGTGTTGTTCACTATGGAAACAGGCTGCAACTTGGAGTAGAGGGGGGGGGGGGGGTCTGAAGAAAGAGAACCGGGGAGGATCATCTGACTAAAACCAGGGGTATGTTCAGGAGCACGCCTTCTAATTACATATAAGCATACAGTACATTAAATACAGTTTATCCAAAAAAATACTTTTTTTTCCTTTTTACTTTTTTTAAATCCCAGGTCGTAAAAAACCTGACTGCATAGTCCTAATAACTAACGGTTCCCTAAGCTTGCATCCTAAAAAGTTCAGATAAATGTCCTCCTCTGGCATTTGAATGATATGAACTCTAAAAGGCACGTTGGTAGAAGTGAATGTTCAAATTGCATCTCTGGGGCTTGGGAGGGGGGGGGCTGGGTCTTGGAGGGACGAGGGAAGGGGGGGGGGGGGGGGGGGCAGAGCGGACACTGGCAGGGGGGGGCTTAGATGTGCTAGACAGGAAGGGGAGTTCAACCAGACAGATCAAACGACAATAGGACTGCTTGGATGGATCCCCTCAAATTGAGTGTCATCATGGGGGGGTGAGTAATCTCATTCTGACCTAGGTGCAGCCCCCCGCCCCTCCCCCTTCCTTTTCTCTCAAGCCTTCATCTAATTTGTCACATGGAGTAACTAGGAGTAGTACTACCAATGGCCTAATGACCAATCAGAAGCTCCTGCTGTCCCACCCATCCACAAGAATGGCCAAATAAATTGTGTCTGAATATCTGAATCAGGTCATTATTTGCTGGTTTTACGTGGCTGCAGGGGGCACCAATGATTCCCTCTCTCTCTCTCCTCTGCTATACAGCCCGACTCACCAAGGTAAGCCCAAGGCTAGAATTGTTTAACCCTAAATTCATCTGTTCGGCTCCAAAAGAAGTACACTTTTTCATTATTGCAAATTCTTGAAATTCGACATAATTTCTAGCTTTTTTTTTAAGTCATAGCCCCTCCCATCGAGACTGAATGATTGATTTTGTATATAACTATCTGACTTTATGCATCCAAGAGGAGTTCAGGCACGACAGCAAGTGTTCCACAGTGTGGAGAGGATTGCCATTCAGTCAAAGGGCTGCGTTCAACAGCTCTGCAACATTGTTACAACATAATGATATGTTTGAAGAGTCCCCCATTGAGTTGCACTTTTTTTTTTCTTCAGTTTTATATATATTTTTGATCCTTTCCTCGTACTGTATATATAACCTTTTTTAAATTGGGAATGCTGAAAAGAAGAAAAAGAAGAATCTCTTGTATCTGTAATCCATAGCCAATATACATGTGGTGGTAAGTTGGTTCATTTCGAAAGGAGACAAAGGGATCAGGGAAAACAAATGATGCCGTTGGTCGGGGTTGTCAGTTGATTGGCGTGACTGAGTGGCAGGAACAGAGGAACGTTGTCAAAGGAAGTGATCGCTCATCATTTTAATGAACTCCGGCAGCTTGGACCTGAAGAGGGGCGGAGAGAGAGCGAGGGTTACTGACACTGCGGCGCGCACTCACCTGTCCCTGTACAAACACCCCCAAAAAACCACCGGACCCAGGCGTGCGACTGGATCCGTTACGGGCACGCGACAAACACCAGACCCAAACACGCACACACGCTCAGACGACTTCTAATCGCGATTTGGGCCAACGGGACACCCACATCTCGCTCCACATCATCCCGCTACTGTACGTGATGCTCTGCCACTGGTGCATGATGGGAGTGCGAGGAGGTGTGGCTTGATGACAGTGTCGCCCCCCGGGCTCTTTGATGTCTGGAATGGGACCGTGCAGCAGGACTGAGTGACTCTTCGGACCCTCGTTGGGCTTCAGGGCCTCTAGAAATCTTCCTCGAGAGGGAAGTGATCCGATCCGCCCTTATATTAGTGTAGTGTACTACGACTTTTGGTACTTTGCGCTGTGAATTGGTGATAACCGAGCATTCTTACTTCTCATAAACACGCGTGCACGCACACAGACACACACACACACGGTACACACACACACACGGTACACGCACATGCACACATTTGTACACACATGCTGATACACATAATGAGGTGACAGATTTTCACCTGGTGAGTTCAAGGAAATCACAGCAGAAACAAACACATTAATGACACACACACACACACAGAGAAACACACAGACAGACATTAAAAGCACACTTACTGCCAATCTGTTGTTAAAATGTACCCGGTGTTTTGAATCAAATGAATAGGGTTTGTGGTGTTAGCCAGCCCCAAAGTTATCAGTAATGCCATTCACAGAAAACTATGCATCTCTGCTCTTGCAAATCAATTTTGATTAGCATCCGACAATAACCCTTGTGTCATTATTGTGCTTCTTCGTTTAGGAAGTCTTTTCATTTACATATTATAGAGAGGTAAGCAGAGTAACTGTGCTGGACTGATAACACTTTGAAATAGTATTCCATTATTTTTTTTTTTTTATGGAGCCAGATTAAATTGTATATCCAATTATTATTATTTTTTCTATTTTGTTCGGTTAATGGCAAATCATGGTACAAATATGAAACAGCAGATTAGTTTAAAGTGAAATCCTCTGACCATTTATGGGGTGGCTTTTTACATTTGTCCCATGGGGTTGGAGGCGTCGCCCATGGCGTGGTGGGCGGCGGCCAAGGAGAGGGACGGCCCGTCGGACGAGCCCTTCTCCTCCTCCCGTCTCTTCAGACACGCGGCCTTCGGATTCAGGTTCCTCTCTGGAATACGCACACGCACGCACGCACACACACACACGCACACGCACACACGACCTCAGTCAAAAAATGGGAGGAGGGGGGCTTTCTTCTTCAAACAGAAATAGCTCATGAGCCCCCCTGTTCATATATATTGTATTGAGCCGGGAACCCAAATGGCACGCATTCCCCTTGCTTCCTCAAAAACCCGCAACGGCGCCACCAAGTGGGGGTTAGGAGCCCACCTACACCTGAGGGTGGGGGTGTCCATCTGGAGCCAGGTGTCCATCTAAGACTGAGGTCCTGTGTCTAGGTTAGGAGTCCTATGTGTGTGTGTGTGTGGAGGTGTGGAGGAGGGGTGTCTCCTCTCGGAGGGACCCTGACCTCGGACTTGCTGCTCCAGGCTGAGGATGACGGCCACGGCCTGGTGGAGGATGAGCAGCTTAGTCTGGGGCTTGTCGCTCTTCAGGTGCAGCTGCACCATGCGGCCCAGCTCCTTGAAGGCCTCGTTGATGTCCCGCACCCGCAGGCGCTCGCGGGCGTTGTTGGCCATCCTCCTCTCCTTCTCCCGCTCGATCTTCTGCTCCGGGGAGAGGTCCTCGTCGTCGGCGTTGCTGCGGGGGGGCCAATGGGGGTGGAGGAGGAGGTGAAGGTGGAAGTGGAGGAGGAGTGGGGATTCAGGGATGGAAGTTCAGTCACGATCACAAACAAACACACTATCGACAGATATGCCAACTATTTGTATGCTTGAGATCACATACGGTTCTTCCTTTTGCAAACCAGACCTTTCTATTGTCATCATTTGGGATTCGAATGGTTCAGATTAGTCATTCCAGGTAGAAGTCTTATAAACCCCGAACGGTGTTTATCCTGGGATGGGGGGGGGGGGGTGCACATAGTGTACCGTTGGGAATCTGGAAAAAGGGGGGATACTCTTGTGTGTGAGAGGCAGCTAAAACCAGGCTCAAGACCATGGAAGGACTGCGGAATCGGCCAAAAGATGAGCATGTGTGTGTGTGTGTGTGTGTGTGTAAAGCACAGGTGTGGCTGTAGAGAGTGTGTGTGTGAAATAGAAGCTTAAGTGTGTGTACTCGCTGGAAACCCCCAGAAAAAGGCACTGACAGCGTGAGAACATTGCAAGTATGTGAGTGCGCCTGAAACAATGTCACATGGCGGGCCATCCGAGTCGTTTGATTTCGACATTCATTTAGCCGCCCCTCGAAAGCACACCGATCGCTTCGTCCAACTCCCACGAGAGGGAGTTCGACGAAGCGAGCACTGACGGGGCGGGGCCTAATCCTAGATCTTGACCTGTCGATGGACTTGAGATCCTTGTTGTCCAGGTCCTCCTTCTTGGGCTCCTTGCCGTCCTGGAGGTTCTCGTCCCCCTCGTCCTCCGACTTGATCTCCGAGCTGACCGACGAGGCGCTCTGGCCCTGCAGACCGCTGGACAGCGCTGGAGGGGGGGGGGGGGGCAGAGTGACATCACACAGCGTTAGGATACATGGATGATAAACCTTCGTCTTCATCGACAGGGAGATCAGAACAGGCTGGCGTCCGTAGACCCCGGTTTCATTGACACATGGGGGCTTTCGGCTCGCTTCGTTTGGAGGTCAGCTCAAGGATGGGAGCGAGTCTGTGTTCACTGGACGAATGCCAGCCATTATCTATAGACTATTTATTATCTTTTGAATGATCAGACAGTGATGGAACCCCCACATGAATAGGGATTAATGCGTGTGTGTGTTTTTAGCTGTGCGTGCGTGTGTGTCTGTGCCAGGCTATTACTAGCTGGAGAGATGGGGGGTTGGGAGGGACAAACAGGAGGGAGACAGGGGGAGTGTCTGGGGGGGGACGGGGGGGGGACACAAAAGAGGTTCGACGAGTCTAAGAATCGACCCCCCCCCACCCCCCCACCCCCCCGCTTCTCACCCCCCGGTGGGAGAATACTTCTCTCTTTGTTTGACGTCACTCTCGGTGGGTCGGTGCCAACTTTCGTTGTCAACAGAAAACACTCCCTTTTTTGTTTTAGACCCTCGCGCAGACAGAGAGGCACAAAATGCCCTCGGCCGCAGAGACGCACACAGACACAAAATGGCGCCATGCCGGCTGCCTGTGCGGTGGGATCACGGCTAGCTGTCTGGTCACGACTCGACTCCAGTCCCAGGGCACAATCCCTTGCTTGTTTATGCATGCTGCAAGGGGCTGAATGGGCCTAAAGCACAGAGTATAAAGTGACTTTGTGCTTCCAAACCCCCCCCCCCCTCCATCAAAACAGGCCAAACATGCTAAACAAAGCTTCGCAGCTCAAAGCGGCCAGCTTTTTCCCCTCCCCACCTCGACTTTCCCAGAGTCGGGGAGCAAGCTCGTGTGGCGTCGTTGCGATTGCGCGGCAGGGAACGCCAAAGCTAAACTGCACCCCTGGGTTCATGCAGCCGACCCCAGCCGAGGTAAAGAGACTTCCTGTGCTTACAGGAAATGATGCCGAGTGGTTGCAATAACTCGATTATACAGCTTAATTCCCCCTCGGTCCTCCGAGCCAGAGCAGAGAGGAGGTGATCCGTGGCCGGGAGTAAGAGGAAAAGCCACAATCCTGCAACTGCTTCGCTCCACTCCTGCCAATAACACTTTAATATCCATTATTTATTTATAGTCTCTCAGCCTTGTCTGGCCTCCTCTGGTCTGGACTGGCTGTGGAGGACTGTGGCGGAGAGGAGTGAGTTTCTCTCCTTAGCTTTATAGCGCTCAACACCTCATTAACCACTTGGCTTCGGTCGCCGTGCATACACGCACACACACGCTTGTTGCCAAGGCGGTGATTTTTTGGTCCTTTAAACAAGCCCCGGGGCTAATTGGCTTCATAGGACTCCGTCATGTGCAATTTCCGTCTACATATTCATATCTGAAAATAATATACGTGTGTTCTCTGTGACCTCATTGTTACTTGGACGTTAAAGTTGCGGTGTGCCGAATGAACTGGTTTTACTGTCGTCGTGTGGCTGGCTTGTAGAGATTGCTGGCTACTGTAAACGCTTTATTCTTGTAGACGTGTTTTTTTTGGTGTGTGTGCGTTTGTTGCTACTGTAAACGCTTTATTCTTGCAGACGTCTTTTTTGTTGGTGTGTGTGCGTTTGTTTGTCGTCCCTTTCTGTGTCTTTTTCATTCCACCGGTGATGTCGGTGTTTCGTGTCAGCCGTTTCCAAGGCCACGGCAGCCGCGCTGCGCGTGGTGAACTGCGGCGCGTTTGAAGCGCTCGTCCGTCTCTGTGGGAGAGGTGGATACTGTTCTCCGTCAGGAACTGGGTCCTGCGTTCTAGAACAGTCTACAGGGGCCCAGCGGGACGCCTGGCTGCAGCACTGGCTCCCGTCGTTCCCTCAGTGAGCGTCGACATAACCTTGACCCTGCACCCCCCCCCCCCCCCCCATGACACACACCCCAACACAAAGACACACACCCACACCAAGAGAAACACACATGCTCACACCCCAACAAAGACACACACACACCGCACATCCAAAAGAGAGAGAGACGCACACACACTCACCCCGGTAAGGATCCGGCTGGCTGAGATCGGGCGAGGTGGCTGACTGCACGGGGAGCTGGGGGACCGGCACTTGGTGGCTGCCACGGAGACCCGCGCTGCCGTCTTCTCTGTGAGACCCCACCTGCGGACAGACACACACACACGGCCCAACTCTTTAGCGACACGGCTCCGCTCCCAAGCACGTAACGCTCGCGAGAATTCGACACACGGTTCCTTTATGCAGAAACGGAGGAGGATGCATTCCTGACTTTTCACAGTAAAAAAAATAATACTTTTTTTCCTTCATCGGCCTTGCCCTCCCTTTTTACCCGGCCGCTCTCCATGGGTGAAGTGCCGCGTGTGACCTGCAGAGGGCAGCCTCACGCTGCGGAACCAGACAGCGCCCGCGCGCGCCCGCTTTCGCATCTTCCCGTCGCTGCAGCCGAACCTGCCGTAGCTGCTCAGGCAGGTAAAATACAAAATGATCTCCCAGGGTGCCTCTGCGGAGCTCACTGATTCACATCCATCTGTCTTCCATCATGTCCGCCAACACAACTGACAATTATCTTAATGCCCATATGTTTAATTGTGGGCTTCCTAATTCCCCCGACAGAATCGGCAGATCCAGCAGGAATTGCGATTTGGCACAAGTTTTTCATCTCTCTCTCTCTCTCTCTCTCTCTCTCTCTCTCTCTCTCTCTCTCTCTCTCTCTCTCTCTCTCTCTCTCTATCTCTCTCTCTCACCCTCTCTCTCTCTCTCTCTCTCTCTCTCTCACCCTCTCTCTCTCTCTCTCTCCTCTCTTTTCTATGGGTTGAGGGATAGAATCGGAGGAGGACCTGCCACTTTCTTCTCTCTCCCTGTCGGTAATTCCAGCTAAGCCTCTGACAGAGCAGCCCCGAGATGTCAGCCACGGCTCCCCCCGCTTGATGCAAATATCAGAAAATGTCGAACGGCTTTGCGGGGAAGAGCAGGCAGAGAGCGTTCCAAGCCGGCGTTTGTTTGCTCGTCTTTCATCACAACACGGCTCCCCAAATGCAAAATGGCACCACCCTGGCTGAGGATGGAAGGGGCTGGCATACATATTTAATAAAAGGTTTTAACGTCGGGGAAGAAAAAAAAAACGCTGGGTAAATTAGTATCGCAATGGGAGCCTGGCAAACGCGGGGCCGTCGCTAGGGGAGACGCGCTCCCGGTGTCGCGCTGTCATCTGTGCCGGTGTTAATCAGGGGGACGGCGCTTGAAACGCCCGCGCCACCGCCCTCGTTATGCGTGGGTGGGGGGGAGGCGCCAAAGTTTCTGGGTCAAGTGCGGAGCTGAGCTGTTCTCTGGCAACTTTTTTTTTTTTTGATAAGTGTGAGAAGGCGGCAGGGGTGATTAGTGGGTGTCCACCACGCAATATAATGCCCCCCCCCCCCCCCCCCACCCCCCTTCTAGCCCCATTTGATCATGATTTGAATATGGAAATAAAACGATCTGAGGGGGGTTCCTTGGATTGCCCCGTGCGCTTTGTCCACTTACCCTTCCTGTGTGCGTGTCTGAGAGTGTGTATATGTGTGTGTGTGTGTGTTTGGGGTGTGCAGCGCAGGGAGTCGTGCGGGAAGCCGCGGCACAGCAGCCGTGCAGCAGTCTGGAGTCGGAGTCAGGAGGAGACGAGACGCGTGACGGACAGGAGCAGATGGCATCGTGGCATACTGCACTGATGCTGTCAACGCTTGCCTGGCTGTGCCACCCCCCCCCCCCCCGAGGACGCTCCACCTCAGAGAGGACCCCTGAGGATGGCTGGGGGGGAGGTGGGTGGGAGGGGGTGCCGACCAAGGTTCCCATGGATCCGCGGTGCCATTCAAAACTTAGGGCTGGGAAGATGCCCCCAGGCGCGGCTCATTAGGAGCTAGCATTAGAGGCAAGTATTAGGGGTAAGTGTTTAGAGCTAGCATTAGGAGCTAGCATTAGGAGCTTATGTTAGGAGCTAAGATTAGAAGCGAGCGTCAGGAGCTAGTATTAGGAGCTAGCATCAGGAGCTAGTGTCGGTAGCTAGTGTTAGGAGCTTGCGTCAGGAAGTAATGTTAGCCACGGCGCTGCAATGCAGAGCCGGATGGGTTTGTTAGCCCTACGGTACCCCATCCCCCCTTCCCTCCCCTCCCCCCTCCATTGGAGCCGGCGCTGGGAGGGGATGGAGAGCAGGCCCCTCCCCCCTGACAGCACCTTTAGATGAGAGGCAGGAACACAGCCCTGATGCCAGCATGGGTGAGAGCCCAGGGATTAAAGAAATAAACACACACACACAAATCAGAATAATCAGCCGCCACTCAGTGGCCCCTGACAGGCTATCTCCCAGAGACAGGGCCCGGGCGTAATCGCTACCTCATGTTGACAGAGCTCTGCCTAGGTGCGGGCTACCGCACACAGGAGAGTCCTTGTGCTGAATGTATGTTTCGTCGCACGACATTACAAAGTTCTATTAAATATGAATGAACCTGCCAGGCGGTGACACACTTTCTGTCTGAGGCAGCAGCTACTGGATGGATGTGAGGTTTCTCTGTGTCGACGGCACGGCACAGGAATATGGGTCATATTTCAGGTACTTTAAGAGACACAATCTTACAAAAATACCAAATTAAGTTAAAAGTAATAAAGATTAGCGTGGTTCCGATTTCATGTGAATTGCGCAGGTTTTATAAAATGCTTTGCCTTTTGCCTTTTAACAAAGGGAAAAATCCAAAGAAGAAAAAAGAAAAAAAGACCCGGAGAGGAAAGGCAGAGTGGAAAATTGTTTCCTTGTGAGTGTGCAGTCATAAACAGGGCCATTACTGTGTAAACGCCGCTGAACGCCAGCCTCGGACTCAAGGAGCTTAAAGATGAAATGTGACGTTCGCCCAGTCATCGGCCGCTAATGAAAGAAACCACTGCTGTCCTGTCTGCAGCACCCACATTACCTCGCAGTGCTGCTGAGGTAACTATCACACGCTGGAGTGCTCTGGTTCGAGTGGTTCCATATGTAGCCGGGCTGACTGGCTGTTTGTATATTAGTCGTTATTAGCATGGGGCTAAGTACTGACCGTGACCGGGACCCTCACCGGTGTCAAAGAACGAGACCATCCTAGAGCCAGCCCACATGGGCGTACTTTGTACTGCGGTAATCCCAAATACAGACCTCTGAGAAGGACATGGTGGAGGGCGGGGGGTGGGCGAACTCTCCCAAGTCACAGCTACCTACTACCTCAGGTGGATACTTTATAGAAACTCGCACATTTTTGACAAAATACCGGGAGGAGGGAGTAAGGTGCAAAAAAAAAGCGCTAGATCTTTCCGAGAAGCCCTGGAACTGTTCTTCGACTTAAAAAGACATGCTTAGTGTGAAAATGCATCAACACCTAAACATCACAGTTGGCTTTTTCAGACCTGAAAATACCTGCAACATGCAAAATGCATGGAAATGTGCTAAATGTGTGTGATCGCAGTGTGCACGCTTTGGTAGTGAAAGCAATTCCCAAAGTATCTCCAGCCAAACATCTCCACAACTTGACAAAAACAACTGCAGCAACATGCTCTGGGATTACAGTTGTAGATCAAATACACTTGTTACTCCTCATACGCGTACAGAAAGTTCCTATAAATGTACTGTATCTACCTTATACTCAGTATATCTGTATCTATGTGAGCGTGGACTCGTGTGGCGGTGTGTGTGTGTGTGTGTGGGAAGCCAAGGTCAGAGGGTAAATCAGTAGACCATCCATCAGAAAGCCACACAATGGGCCGTGTTTATGGCCCTAAAAATAGAGGCCCTTCTCCCAAACAATTGAAAGTGAAACACAAAAGCCTCGTCCCCGCAGAAAAAGGACAAAGAACGAGGAAAGAAAAAGGGAAGACAAAAAAATCGGTGCTCATTTGGAAAGAATAGTTTACACGGCTTATGAATGGTTGGAACAAATTGACTTCCTCCACGGGTGAAGGAATCGAAATGATGGCGACTTGAGACAATCCAGTGTTTATTTGAGGTGTCGGGACCTCCGGTGAGATCATGGTGAACAGGATGAGGGGTGCAAGTGAAGGACTACATTTCCTGCTATGAGATGAGGCCCAAGCTGGCCCGGGTGCGGAGAAGGACGTCGTGCTCGCCTCGGTCTGACACTGTGCTGTGGAGCCTGGGCCATGACAAGGCCATTAACTGACTTAGAAGTTGATTTCCCCAGGCGGTCCTCGCACCTACTCCGGTCCTAGCTCCAGGCCCCTCCGTAGCCCCAACCAGACCTCGGTCCTCATTCCAGACCAGCTTAGCCTACTTATAGCCCCAGCCCCAGGCCCGCACGTCTCAGCCACACTGCACCACAGCTGCTACGCATTTGGAGGGGCCTGGGAGTGCAGATGTAGCGTCTTTAGATGTTAATTCAATTAAGAGAAGGAGCTGTTTAAAGAGCTGAGAGAGCCTTCTATAAGAGGAGGAAGGAGGAGGGGGGTGGGGGGAGAGAAGGAGGGGGAGGGGCTGGAAACATGGGGGTCTACAAGTCAAGGGGCTAGCCACTGGTTCAGTGGTCCACACCGAGTTGACAATGATAAGCACATTTATGTGAGGAAGAGGGTTATATTGACAGTCGTATAATTGGTGTTAAGTGTTACAGTATATGAAATGTGTGTGTGCAGTGTGTGTCGATTCAGCATGAGGGATGTGGAGGTGGACCCAGGGGTCTGTGAGGAGGCAGAGGGCCAGGCTGGCTGCTTGTCAGCGCTGGACTGGGTTTTTACTGAGGGGGAGACAAGCGGGGCATATCTTTCACATGATTTCATTTCCTTGTCGTAGATTAGCTGTGCATTCTCTCTCTCTATCTCTCTCTCTCGCCCTCCTCTCTCTTTCACTCTCTCTCTCTCTCTCTCTCTCTCTCTCTCTCTCTCTCTCTCTCTCTCTCTCTCTCTCTCTCCCCACAGCTGTTCGGCGCAGGATCCCTGGCAAAAGAGATGCCGCTCAGATGTCTTAGAAGAACCGTACGCAGCCATTTTCATGTTTCATGTCGAACTTGTTCGGCAACATAAGCGGTGCAGATTACAAGAAAGATTAGTGAGAATATGCTCTTTTCATCGGCCCTGTGTCCGACCCTCACTCAAATCTGGCCAGGCATGATGCTGGGGATAGCTCTCTTCTAAAGGAGCTTTAATATCCATCCAGCAGCTTAGAGCCCTTCAGCTGATGAATTGCCTTGAGATAAACAGAAACTAAACAGATTTTGAATTTTTTACTCATCTCAGACCTGAGAATCTTTTTTGGGGGGGGATCACTTAGGGTTATTTGCGTCTCTGTGATACTGTTAAATCTGCCGGGCCACAGAAATGGCTGTGGTGACGCCTCCCTCCAGCAGGTGGCGAACTGTGGCTGCAACCCGGCAGGCCTTTAGACGTGCCATGGAAAAGTGGCATCACAGAGTCATGTTCACTATGTGTGTGTGTGTGTGTGTGTGGAGGGCAGAATAGCGTGCCTTTGTGCGTCCCAGACATACCAGTTTATAGCCCCCCCCCCCCCCCAACTTCCTGGGCTTTAGTCATGGACAAGTGTTTGTGTGCCCCCTTTCGTAACTCAGAGCTCGCCTCACAGACTCCGTCACAGTGGAATATTTTGTTAACCCCCTCAACGGTGTCTGGCGTGGAAACCTAAACCTCGAAACCTCCCTGCTGTCCGCATGCGTGGTGTTTCTCGCGAGCGAGACACATAGACGACTGTGAGGTCAGGTACGATGAGGACACGCTCGCAACGGAGATGCGGGCGAATTCTCCTTCGACGCGCAACACTCTGCTTTGAAGGACTCCACGGGCTAGGCCACGTGGTCGGAGTGGGATTCGCGTTCGTTGGCGTTTGCCTCGCCCCTGTTATGTTTCAAACCCCCTGCTTTTAAGATCCATCATCTCAATCCGAAACCTTAATCCCTCAACGTTTTACCTCACCAAACGAGAGGTTTCGCCCGCGAGCTTTGCAGCCGGGAGGAGAAGAGTTAACGGGGGGGGGGGGGGGGGGGGAGCACGGGCGGAGGGTCGCTACGTTAGCAGGACGTGGTTCCGACACCCTTCACAGGCTGGTTTTGACGTGCGGCTGAGAGGACAGGGTAGACGCGGAGCGAGACACGTCACAAGGGCGTGTTTGCATACTCCGGCATGTCTGTGACACAGGACCGTGGTGTGGACAAGCCTCTCGGAAGGTGTTGCAGAGTGAGACGGCACTACACTGTTTCTCCCTCTCTCTCTCTCCCTCTCTCTCCTCTCTCTCTCTCCCTCTCTCTCTCCTCTCTCTCTCTCTCCCTCCCTCCTGTCTCTCTTTCTCTCTCTTTCCTTTCCTATTCTTTTATCACCATCCTCCCCCTCTTTTCTCCGTATGTCTCTCTCCGTCAAATAGTCTCATCCTTTCCTCCTGCTGCCCCCCCCTCACAACTGTCTCCCTCCTTCTCTCTCCCCTCCTCCAAGCAAAACTCAGAGACGGTCGGAATATCTCTGTCGCTGCCATCCAGTCAGGTTGTGCTCTCTGCCTCCTGTGACCCCCCTCTCTCCCGCCACCCCCCCCCCCCCTGTCCCCAAGTGGACAAATCGTAGTTACGGGGGGATAACATGACCCGGGGTCGCCCAGTTAAGCCGGCTGGAGTTGACAATAACGTTCCCCCTCTTAACGTCTTTCCAAGTTCGGCTCTAATGCCCAGATCCTCCGCCCTCCAGACTGTTTATGCGGGCTTACGACTCTATTTACAGTGAAAGGGAGACAATTCTAGAAGGTATTACGGTATGTTCCTACTGGCCAGTGAACCGACGGGCCCTCTAAAACCTGCTTAGATGAATGCTCAGTCTGGATGGCCGGAGAGAAGAGTTAAGTAGAAGGGATAAGAGATTAGTCCATCAGACTTCACCTCGCTAGTCAGCCGGCACACATGAGTATGTGAGTGTGTTTGCGTGTTTTTGTTAAGATGGGAGATTTAGTGAGAGATGAGTAGGGTGGGTGGTTGTTATGTAGCGGCTCTCAAAATCATTATTTCGGGACTGATACGTATTTCGCTAAAGAGCTTTAAGACACAGGAAGCATGGGGGGGGGGGATATTCAGTCCAACATGACGTCACACGCACTCACTAGTTCAACTATGAACCAGAATCAAACTCACGACGTCCGCAATTGGGTTTGTGTGTGTGTGCGTGTGTGGGTGGGATAGTGCACACTCACACCCAAACACCCTCTCTTCCTACACGCACACACACGCACACACACACACTACCCCTATCTCCAAAGGTCTTTACTGCCACATCATGGGAACACCTGCTTTCCCAGTGACCTCAGCCTCTTATCCCCCCCGACTGCAGTCTTGGAAGAAATAGCAGCTCTCCAAACATGATCCAGCTGGTTCTCACTGAGGAGGGGGGGGGGGGGGTTTGGGAGGGGGGGTCTTTGGAAAGGGGAGGGGGGGGGGGAGAAAGTGTGTGTGGGGAGGGAGGGGGGGCAAGGGGTGTAATCTAGGTATGTCCGGGTGGGTGGATAATAAGGTGCGTGTTCATTTAGCATTGTTGTCCAAAGCGCCGTGCAGAGGGGGAATCCAACATGTGAGCTCTTGATCTGCCGTCGAATGCCCTATCGCTGTGCCGTCCACACCCCCTATCTACATGGATGTCATGCGCAGCCCAAAGCGCCCCAAAGACCAAACCACGTGTGACGAAAATCAAACTTCAAACATTTTACAGAACGTGAGAAGCAGAACGCGGATAGAGGAAGCGAATGGAAAAAGAAATGAGAAAAGAGAAAGAAAAGAAAAAAAAAACACTTTCGGGAGCTATTGTATGGAAAGAAAATCCAGACCAGTCAATTGCAGTGTCTGGCTCCTTTCAGAGGGTGTGTGTGTGCGCGTGTGTGTGTGTGTGTGCGCATGTGTGTGCGTGTGCAAGAGTGTGAGCAGTGGGAGTATACAGTAAATCAGAGATGAGAATAGCAGATGGCTGGATGTGAATTAAGTCGAGTAATCACTAGGACCCAGCGGGGAGCTGGGAGGAACATCCACGGCAACGCCGGCCACTCTCAGCGCCACGCTCGCCGGGTAGACGCGCTTGGGTTTGATGTTAAATCGCCTCTCTCAAGTCGGCGACGACTTCATATTTCTGCCCCCACTTGAAAAGGTACTCGGCGAGCTGGCGTTTAAATGGGGCTTTTCTTTCCTAGGAAAGGTTAGGTGGATAAATAAATATTTCGGAGGACGGGCCGGGGGGGGGCGGGGGGGGGAGTCCGTAGCGGCGGGCGGGGAGCCTGGTACAGAAACCAGAGGCCGAGGATGTGACAGACCACCACTCTGGGTGAAATAAATGACTCGTACTGGTCTAATCAACACGACCCCACCCCCCCCCCCCCCCCCCCGAGTACGGCCTTCCAACACGATCCCTGTGTTTACTCAGGAGGGGCAACAGTCCCGCACTTATTAAGGCCGAAGGAAAACACAGCTCATTAGTGGCGAAAAAACGACCGGCCAACGGCGCCGCCCGCAGCCACTCTCCCGACTCTGAGGAGAGGAGAAGGAACACGACGGAGTGCCCTTTTTCGGGCCCGAGTGCCCCCCCCCAGTTCCCCCCCTCCTGGCACGAGGAACAGAACGAATAACGGGAGGGATGGAACGGGCCGCAGAGGAGAGAAAGGAAAGAGAGAGAGAGCGACGACGAGCCGTCGAGAGAGAAGAAACGGAAGGACGGGAAACGGGACGGATAGGGGTCGAAGGAGGAGGCGAAGGAGCCCCGTGGAGAGTCCCGAGGCCTCTCAGGCCCTGATCCACTCCAGGGTCCGACCGCTTTCGCGTTCACCGGGCAGAGCCGCAGTCCGGCCCGACGGAACCGCGCTCCACTGGTGGGTTCGTGCGGCGGGAGTCTGGCCCGGCCCACAGGGGGAGGGGGGGGGGAGACTCCCGGAGAGAGGCTCAGGTGAAGCGGGAGTAGGCGGCAGCTGGGCAGACGTGCGTGAGAAGGGGATAATCGCATGGGGGGAGAGCGGGGAGGGAGGGGTCGAGTCAGACCCTCGGGCCCACGCCCCGCCCCGGCGAGCCTCTCTCTCCTCAGCCGGCCACAGGTGCTCCCCATTTAGAGGGGGCCGGGCTCCGGAACGCTCTCCAACTCTCCGAGTGAAATACTTTGAACGAAGAACAAAAGGGGTATGGAGGGGGGGCCCGTGTGTTTGGACAATTGGTTTTGGAGTATATGGGGGTCCCGGGGGGTGTGGGGTTGTTTGTTTGTTTGTTTGTTTGTTTGAGTGCAACTGTCTGAGTGTTTACATGTACGTCGAAGTGCCCCGAACGGGGCCATTAGGTGTCGGCCGATGTGAGCCCTTCCCGCCCGCGCACGAGGCCCCCCCCCGAATTGACAGGAGGGAGGGGGGAACGAGGGATGGAAAGAGAGCGCGTGTGAAGGGCAAGGCGAAGAGGAACGCGTCCTCTGTAAGCGCGCGAGGGCGCGTCGTGCTTTGAGCGTATGACGTGCGCGCATTGAAGCGCATCCATTCAAGTTTGTATGCGCGCGTACGCGAGCGTGTATACGTGAGCGTGTGTACATTTGAGAGTGTGTGTGTGTGTGTGTGCGGTGCCTCTGCTCTGCTCCATGTGTTCTCTCTGTGCCTCCCACTGCTCTTTTATTCTCCACAGCTGGCTGGGGCTTTATGGCTTGTTTTCAAGTCGACAAAAAAAACAACCCAAAAAAAAAAACAACCTTAATATGGAAAAGATTACCAGCATCTTCCTTGATGTTTTGAAGTGAGCCTTCTCCTGGCCCCTCCTCCTTCTCCCTTCAACTCCTCGTGTGGAACATATCAAATGGTCAGAGGCTGGGGGCTGGGGATAAGGCTGGGCGGGGGCTGGGGCCTGAGGCTGGGGTTTGACTACATGCTAAAGCCATTTCCTTTATTTACTCGCGGTCTGCCTGCGCTTGGCCAGGCAAGGTGGCCAGTCTATACACTCCTGCTCCAGACGCCGATAGACCCAGGCCAGCACACCCTGGTAACAAGTGCACAGGGGAAGAACCTCCAACCGTGTTGATACAAGTACCAGTGGCACCAACTGCTCACTTCTCCAGACCTTTAGTGTTAGTGTGTGTGTGATGTGTATGTGTGTGTGTATGTGTGTGTATGAAGAGAAGGAGGAGGAGGGGCCTGGTCCCAATTGCATCAACATGTCACGCATTCCTCGGACCTGTTCCGCAAACATGTGGTTATGCTCAGGCCCGGAGTTTCTAGAGGAGGAGGAGGAGGAGGAGGAGGAGGAGGAGGAGGAGGAGGAGGAGAAGGAGGCGGAGCTGACAGCCCCCCTCACAGACCCCTCGCTCTGTCCCTCCTCCTCTCCTCCTCACCGACTCCCCCCGCCCCCGCCGCCCTGCGGGTCACAAGGCGCTACCGGAGGGGGAAAACACAGGCCCCGTGGCACGCGGCCGGAACGCGTCAGGCCTCTTACCATGAGGGAGTGCCGGTTGCTGGACAGCAGGCCCGTGCCGTAGCCGGAGCCCATGCCGCCCATGCCGCCGTTGTGCGCCGCCCCGATGAGGCCGTGCATGTCCCCGTGGCCGCCGGCCATGCCCGTGGACGGGCCCACGGCGTGGCTCCGCAGCACATGGATGGCGTCGTCCAGCCTCTCCAGGCGGGTCCTCGATGCGGCTCTGCTGCAGGGGAGAAGGAGAGAGAGGGAGGGACGGAGGGAGGGAGGTGAGAGAGCGGGAGAGAGAGAGAGAGGGAGAGGGAGGAGGGAGGGAGAGGAAGAGGGAGAGAGGGACAGAGGGACAGAGGGAGAGAGGGAGAGAGAGAGAGAGAGAGAGAGAGAGGGAGAGAGAGGAGAGAGAGAGAGAGAGACAGAGATGGAGGGAGAGAGAGAGAGAGAGAGAGAGAGAGAGAGAGAGAGGTCAGACACGGTCAGACTCGGGGGGGGGGGGTGGGGGGGGGGGGTGAGGCGGTCTGTTTTCGGGAGTGCGTCCGCGCGTGTCGAGTGTGACCTTACCAGCGAGTGGAGCGGAGCTTCGTAGTTGGGTGAAGACGGTCCCTGCCCTCCGTTCCTGGTCCACACGGCCGAACTGGCAGCTGGGGTGGGGGGGGGGGGGGGGGGGGAGGGGGGAGGGGGGGGAGACGGGGAGATGAGGACCCGGGACAAACGCGGAGCTGCAAAACATGGCGGTTGAAGGACGCCGTGTCTCTGTTGCTGTTTGTGTGTCTCTGCCTGCCCCTCTCTGTGGGTCTCACCGCTCGCCTTTCGGTCTGTGTTTAGGGGCTGGAGGGGCGGCGAGGGGTGAAGTGGGTCTATACCCCGTAACACTGTGTGACAGCGAGATAAAGGCCTGCACGGGGACAAGCAAGGGTGTCTGCAGCCTGGGTGAATCCCATTAGGAAACACACAGACACACACACACACACAGACAGACACACAAGGCCCTATGGAAACGCATGCACTGAAATGCACCAAGAACAGGATCCGAGAGAGACAAAAAAGGATCCCACACTTAAGCCATGCGCACAATTACAGCAAAATAGCAGCCTGTATTAGGTAATAACCATTACAACGTTTTTTTTTTCTTTCTTTCGCTTCTCGGTGATTAGCCTCGATGACCCGCGCAATAAAGCCCGGACAGAAATATAGGGCGCCATCGAAAAACAGAGGGCGTAATGGATACGTGACCCGCTGTTATTATCACCAGCTGAGGGGGCCGCGGCTCGCTGTAAAAGAGAAGGGAACAAAAAACAAACAAACATCCTGGGATGGCGATGAAGCCGGGATCTCCTGTTCAAAGCGCCCGCCGGTTCTTTTGTCTGACGGGGGGAACGTAAACGTCCCTTATCTGCATCCTGTCTCTATTCACCCAGCGCTAGAATAAACAAAGACCCCGCCCCCCCCCCCACCCCTTCTAGCTTTTGTGTAGGTAATATCCCCGATCGTAACAAACCTGGGGTCATTAACCGCCTGGTGGCTGTATGGGGGGAGAGGCCCCCTCCCATGTGCTGAGGGAGTACGTTACGAGTATATCCGTCGTTGCTGGAGCCGGAGCAGGTAGGGAAACAAAGGCCTTTGATAGGTCGGAACCTGTGTGATGCTAATGTCCTGGGCCACTTCTTCCTTGGGGGGGGGCATTGAGGAGGGCACGAGGCCTGGCCAGCACCACCACCACCACCACCCACACACACACACACACACCCCATCCCCACTTTAAGAAGACGCCGCGATGTGACGACCAGGATGAATTTGAGACCGTAAAAAAAATAAAGAAGCAGGTTCCACGACCAAGGCCTTTATTCTTCCTGTGTGACGCCCCCCCCCCCCCCCCTCCCAACGACCGTCCCCCATTATGAATAAGACTAATACCGATTATTAATCTAATTACCGTGTTTTTATTCTTTCATGTAAAGCCTAGGTTGTGAAGACCGGCTCTATTTTTTTTTTATCGCTATCAAAACAAATGTCCATATGTTAATCAGCCAGTGATTACCTGCACACTTATGCAAATCATCTCTCTGTACATGTAACTGGTTGCAAATGATGAAGTCCCTTATTAAAACTTGTATGTTCCGCTATCACTGTACTGTTGTCCGCTTTAATAAGCTTTGTTTTTGAATATGCAAAGAGTAATAACTCTGACAGGATGATAAATATTAATTATTGCAGGAATTTCCCCTGTAACTTCAGTAAGGGGGATTCAGGATTTTTTGGCGCCTCATCCACAGAGCTCGTTTCAAATTATTTGCTGAAGTGCTTTTGTAATTAAGACTATCAGTCAGTACACATGAAATATCAAACTCTGTGACTAGAAAGAGACAATTAGTGTGGAATTTTACATAATGATCATGAGAAACTCATTTTTCACTTTAAGTAGCTGGCTAAACTAGCATCGTTATGTGGAAGCACGGTAATTGGCAAAATAAAAGAGAGAAAAAAAGAAAACAAAACTTTCGACAAAAAAAGAAGAGACAGTTTGAAGCGCATTCTTGCTGAGAGGACTGTTAGCATGTTAGCTTCCAGACCACAATTATGGCTCCTGTTGCTACAACGGCATGGTGTTCGGCAGCCATCTTGACGGACTTGGCATTGTAAGGGGCCAACAGTGTTGGTGCCAACAGCTGAACTCTGCTCAACAGAGGCAGCCAAGGCTTTTTAATAACCCCAGAGATGCCTAGAAGGTGGGTAGTTCTCTCTGTTAAGAGTGTTGACAGTTGGGCATAGACCTACTGCTGGGTAAGGGGGGGGTACAAAACTAACTAAGATGGTTTGTAGTCAAAGTTTATTCACGGAACAATACAAATTCAGGAAGCAGGATGTACTAACTTGTGAGAGAAGGAGGAGAGCCAACTGGGGTCGATGGATTGGACGAGAAACTGTTATTCGTGTGGTCTGGAGAATAGATCTGAAACAACAAGCAAATACATTTCCTACTGTACACACAGCACAGGATAGAGAATGCGTCATCATTGAGGGTGGGTTGTGTGCCTATTCGTCTGTGTGAGTGTGTGTGTGCGGACCACTCACCGACGCGAGCGCTTTTCCCAGGGCGTCCCCAGTCTGAGAGCTGCTTGTAGTCCCACTCTGTGACCGGTTGGCTGTGACACACACACACACACACGCACGCACGCGATAATTAAGTGGGATTCCGTAAAATATGGATGATAAAGATTCCACAAATCCCCCAGTCTTCGCCGATGGCCATGGTAGAACAGCTAGGGAGGAGGAGGACAGAGCTAGGCTCAGAGGAACTCCTACACCACTCACACACACACACACACACAAACAGTACACACACTCACACACAAACAGTGCACGCACACACACACACAAACCCTTCAACCTCTGTGTGTGTGAGAGAAGAAGAGAGCGCGAGAGAGAGACAGAGAGAGAGAGAGAGAGAGAGAGAGAGAGAGAGAGAGAGAGAGAGAGAGAGAAACTTGTGTTGTGGCTTTGACATGCTCTAAACCCATCTCTCCTGACACCAGCTCACAGATGGGGTGTTTATGCTCTCACAGACAAGCACACACGAGCACACACACATCTTACATAACCCTCCCCCCCCCCCGTCCCTAAAAAAGACAAACTCTCCTGACTGCAACTCCAAATCTGAACAATCCATTAATGAAATTGGCTAGCCAATGGGGGTTGGGCGATGGGAGGGGGGGGTAGGGGGGTTAAAGAGAAATCGAAAAGCAAAACTAAAACCGGCATATGTTTTTGGAGGGGTGGCGTGGATTGGAGTAAGCCTTCAGGCTCCATCACGTCACAGCAACACCAGCGCTAACTCAGTCCAGCGGCTTAGAACTCAACCCCCGAAGATCTCGCCGGGCAATTTAAAGCATATGTACGAGAAAATCTCTTTCGATAAATGAGAGCTTAAATGTCGCGCAGAGGGGAGCCTTCAAAAGGAACCATCTCTTATCCCCTTCTAATGTTTTGAAATGATTGACAATTGGCTTTGGCGTGGCCTGGATTCACCTATCCCCCGCGTTTTCATCTCCCTAAAACGGAGCAGGCATGACTGGGATGCACTGTACAGTGGCCTTCGGACAGCTCTGATGCATAGAAGCAGAAAGTGGTTATGACTGCTCCGTATACATCATCTGCCTCTGGTTTCCTGTCGACGTCGGCATGCACGCTGTCTGATGGCGTCGAGTTCAGCAGGAGTGCGCCGTTGGCGACTTGTCAGGCTTCTCGCCACGTACAAACATATGTTGGCTTTCCGCCCTGTCCAAGTTTGCTCTGGGTGTGTGCTCCAGCTCCGAGGCACATGACACCATGGCCCTCCACCCCCCCCCCCCCCCCCTCCCAACGAGTTTGAAGAAAAAAACACACAAACTCTCTGACTCTGTTGGAGAGAGAAAGGGAGAGAGACAGAGTCATTCTGAGGGAGAGAGAGAGAGTCACTTTGAGGGAGAAAGAGAGTCATTCTGAGGGAGAGAGAGAGTCATTCTGAGGGAGAGAGAAAGAGAGAGTCGTTCTGAGGGAGAGAGAAAGAGAGAGAGTCATTCTGAGGGAGAGAGAAAGAGAGAGAGCCATTCTCAGGGAGAAAGAAAGAGAGTCACTCTGAGGGAGAGTGAGAGAGTCACTCTGAGGGAGAGTGAGAGAGTCACTCTGAGGGAGAGAGAGAGAGAGTCACTCTGGAACGCTGGAGACGTCCTTCAATCTGTTTTTTATTGTTGCATTATTTGTTCTGTGTGCTCTTGGCCTCATGGCGACCTGCCTGTCTGCAGCGGGAACAACAACGACCGCCGCCGCTGGCCAATCACAGCTCCGGTTACCGCCTCAGCCCTGACTGACTTCACGTGGCTACACGTCGTCTCTCTCTCTCTGTCTCTCTCTCTCTTTCTCGCTCTCTCTTTCTCTCTCTCTCTCTCTCTCTCTACGTTGGTCCCTCCGTCTCTCGGTCTGGAGTGTCAGTCCGTCCCGTCCTACACGTCCCATCATCTTCAGCCACAAGATGGCCTCCTGCCTGAGCGTTTGAGACGTGACCCCCTCGCCGGGGAGCTGAGGACCGTGACCGAGGACGCCCCTCCCCCACACTCCCCCCTGCCCCGTCGCGCCGCCGCCCCTTGCCCTGCCGCCCCCCAATGCTCACCCATGACACTTTCCGTGCCGTTTGTGGTGGCCGTGCACGAGGCGGTGCTGTAGTGATTGGACCCGCTGCTGCGATGGAAACTTGACATGGGAGGAAGACTGGAGTTGATGTCTGCTGAGGAGTGGGATGGATAGTTCTGGAAGGAGAGGTGGAGAGAAAGAGAGAGAGAGAGGGTCAGTAGCCAGGCCTGAGGCGGAAGACGGAGCCGAACGAAAAACGAACAGAGCAGAGAAGATTGTAGAAGGGAGAGGGGGGGGGGGGAGACTGACCAGTCTGTCGTGCGGGTGCACACAGTAGCTGCTGCTCTGGGGGCCGTGGGAGGAGTTGCCCAGCATGGTGCTGTAGCCCGGCTGGTTCATACTGTTGGAGGAGCTCCATGGGTCGGCGCTGTGGTGACCCTCTGATCAGGTGAGAGAGAGAGAGAGGGAGAGGCAGAGAGAGAGAGACATAAAGGAGAAACAGAGAGATAAAGAGAGAAACACAGAGAGAGAAACATGTTAACAAAGGCATAGCTGTTTCCGGAAAATATAGAACAACAGACCGACAAACAGAAAGCTAAAGCCGTGGCCCAGGTTTCGCCGGTAAGTGTAAAAAAAAAACACCCCCCCAAAAAACAATATCCACTCTCTTTAAATATCCAGTTGAGGTGGTGTGTGTATGTGTGTGTGTGCGTGCAGGTCACCTGGCATGAAGAAGGACCCGGGGAAGCCTCCGCCCGGAGGTTTGGACGACGGGTAGCCCGGCGAGTCCCTGTTGTAGTCGGCCGTGCTGGCAGAGGGAGCGTACACCTGCAGGACACACAGACAGACAGGCCAGGTCAGACAGACAGACCAGGTCAAACAGACAGGCCAGGTCAGACAGACAGACAGACAGACAGGTGAGGTCAGACAGGCCAGGTCAGACAGACAGGCCAGGTCAGACAGACAGGTGAGGTCAGACAGGCCAGGTCATACAGACAGGTGAGGTCAGACAGACAGGCCAGGTCAGACAGACAGGCCAGGTCAGACAGACAGGCAAGGTCAGAGCTGATCCACAGACAGGCCAGGCCAGGTCAGACAGCCAGACAGACCCAAACACAATCAGACCGACACAAACGTAGTCAGATCGACACAGTCAGCATGAGCAGCAAATGATACGGGCCAAGGTCACGCACAGCTCACCCTCCCCACCGGAGGGCTTAGCGACGACTGAGCGTCAGGACTTTTGGACAGAGATATTTAGCGAGCGATCGGAAGAAAAACGTTCAAGTCTGCCCCGCTAATAGCGAAACGGCAAGTGTTCCACATCTCTCGCTCTTATCCAGAACTAAGAGGATTGTCGCCGAGCCAAACACGTCTGCCTTGACGAGGCGCGGGACGGCAGACAGGGTGTGGGAGAGGGAGGAGAGGGTTTCGGGGAGGAAGCACACCCAAACCTGATCGTTGAAACGGGCCTTTGGGCCAACTTGGCCCCGGCTTGATTGTAAGCGCATGTTTGCTGGGTGTGAAATGCGAAGTGTGGGTGCTGGGTGTGAGGTGTGTATCGGGTGTGTGCTCTGTGCGTGTGTGTGTGAGTGTATGTGCGTGCTCTCTGTGTGTGTGCTCGGTGTGTGTATGCTCGGTGTTTGTATGTGTGTGTGCGCTCAGTGTGTGTGTATGTGTGCTCTGTGTGTGTGTGCTCGGTGTGTGTGTGTGTGTGTGCGCTCGGTGTGTGTATGTGTGTGTGTGCTCTGTGTGTATGCTCGGTGTATGTATGTGTGTGCTCTGTGTGTGTGCTCTGTGTTTGTATGTGTTTGTGCTCAGTGTGTGTATGTGTGTGTGCTCTGTGTGTGTTGTCCGAGCAGGGAATGTGTGTATGGGAGGCGGGGGACAGCGCCGGTCTCTGCGGCCACCTCAGCCATGTCAGCAGCTCGGTGTCCTGCGTCACTCGCTCCGGCTCGGCGTCACGCCAGCCTCGCTCACACGCTATAGGGGGCTCGGACATAAGACACCGCGGGACCACCCAGAGACTACAGCTGGGCCTGTCGTCCACCGGCCTGCGGGGAGGAGGAGGAGGAGGCCAGGAGCTCGCCCGCTGACCGCCCGCTGAAGATCTCAACGCTGGCGTGTTCACACCACGCCGTAGCACGCTGGAGCCGGCTGAGGCGAGAGTTGGGACTCGGTTCAGGGCGGACGTAACGCGCGGCAGACAAGCGACACGATGACGAGGGCTAGTCACGCGCTCCGCTAGTGTCGAGACTCTCTGTGAGGGAAGCACACATTTGATTTGATCCGGAGGATCCGAATGAGGAAAACCTCGGAATTACCGTCTTAGCACAGAGAGGGAGAGGGAGAGAGAGAGAAAGAGGGAGAGAGAGCGAGAGAGAGGGAGAGAGAGTGAGAGCGAGAGGGAGAGAGAGAGAGTGAGAGAGAGAGTTTCAGGAATTGGCCAAAGGATTGTGGGATTGAGTGCTTTACCGAGGACTGAGCTGCACTTAACACAGCTGGGATCCAGGGCCTTCCCATGGTGCACCTTGCGCGGGCTCAGGAATAAAAACAGAGGAGGGCTGTGAGCTGTCAGGCCCCAGATACAGACCGATCTCCCCGGACTCGAACCCAACACCAGTTCCAGGAACACTGCACACAAAAAGCGCATTTACAGAGATGCCGACCGGCCTGTCGTACTGGAAATGGCTGCACTCAAAGCAGTAGTAGTATCCGAGGTAGACTCGCACAAACACCCAAAATTGCGTGTAGAAAATGCTAAAGTGAACGAGTGCCCGTGATGCCAGAGTGCCCGTGATGCCAGAGTGCCCGTGATGCCAGAGTGCCCGTGATGCCAGAGTGCCCGTGATGCCAGAGATGCGCTGCTGCAGCTTCAGGAAGCACGCTTGTTAGCGTCTTCCACCCTACATGCCTGCACCTGCTCCCGTCACTTCACGCCACAGTTTCTGCCTGTGGATCTCCGCTTGCCTGCCTGCCTGTCTCTCTGCCTCCCTGCCTGTCTGGCCGTCTTGCCTGTGGAATTTCCTGTCTGCCTGCTTGCCTCTCTGTCTGTATGTCTGTCTGTCTACCGGTCAGTCAGCCAGCCAGCTTGTCTGTTTTCCTGACTGCCTGCTTGTCTGTTTATCTTCATGTCTGTCTATCTTCGTGTCAGTCTGTCTTCCTGTCTGTCTTCCCGTCTGCCTGCTTGCCCGCCTGCCTGTCTGTCTGTCGGTTTCCACAGCAAAATCCTCTTTAGAGACATTCCAGCGTTCGAACCCCCCAGGCAGCCTCTCAATATGGCTGACACACTCGATGAAGAGTCGCAGCTCGGTATGAAACATTACAGTTTTCATCAAAGCTTCTCTTTATGTCCCCGGGCCCTGGAAGATATCAAGGAACATTCCAGGAGACTGTTTGTTCCTCTTGGGGGGAACAACAGAAGCGTGAGCAATGTGTACAGAGACAGCGAAGAGAGAGAGAGAGAGAGAGAGAGAGAGAGAGAGAGAGAGAGAGAAGGAGTGAAAGAGGGAAAGGGAGAGACACTAAGCACACGTCCCAAGTCCCCCACATGAAAAATGAGAGAGTACAGTTACTTGTGTGGACTGTTTGCATTTCTGTGGGGACTGGAGGAGTCTATTCTGGGGCGCTGGGGCGCGTGCTGACTCCTGTGGAACGCCGCGGGACAATGAGGAAGAGAGGTCGTGGGGGGTGGGGTGGGGGTGGAGCAGCTCCCAGAAGGAGAGACCAGGTAGAGGGTAGAACAATGGAGAGGGACAGAGCGAGAGAGCGGAGAGAGAACGAGAGAGAGAGAAGCGGGAAAGAGAGAGAGGAGAGAGACAGACAGAGAGACAGACATAGAGAGAGACAGAGAGAGAGACAGAGAGAGAGACAGAGTGAGAGAGAGAAAGAGAGAGAGAGAGAGAGAGAGAGAGAGAGAGAGAGAGAGAGAGAGAGAGAGAGGGAAGGAGAGAGAACACCCGCGCTCCCGTCTCTCCTGCGCCGTCTCCTAATGAACCCAACGTGTGGAACATCTGCTCGACCTCTCCAACCCCCGACCTCAGCCCCTCTCCCGCCTTCATCAACACCCCTCAGCCCCCACCGCCCACCACCCCCCCGGCCCGCCCGCACACCCCTACCTCCCCCCCTTGCCCCTGCACCCTCCCGTCCCCCTTGCCTCCGCTCCCTGTGGGTGGTTGACCGCGTCAAGGTCTGACACTCCGTGGCGACGCGCTCCGTGTCGCGGCCCGTCAGAGGCCTGACCGCCAATCGCCGGGAAGCCGGTGAAGACTTTCAAAAGCCGTGACTGCGGTTGTTTTTTTTTGCCGCCGACCCGCGTTATCAACCTCTTAATTGAATCAACATCGGCAGAGCAGATATCACACACAAGGTCGAACCGTGGGTAGGGCTGTTTCACTTTGGACAAATAGACATTTTAGTGAGGGTGCTTTCATGTCATTTGAGGACACAGCTCGGTGGATGGGCTCAGGACACGAGGTCAGTCGATGGGAAAAGCGACAAGCCAAAAGTTACTCAATAGAAAAGAGCGCTCTCCGACAGACACACAAACAGGCCCACAGGCACGCAGACACACACACGCGCACACACAAAGAGAAATGCCCGCGCACACACAAACACAGTTCGCCGCCTCGTTATCGAAAGCAGATGTGTTCGAATCGATGTGCTCGGAGGGAGCTCGTCACGAAAACCCTTGAACCCCTTTTTCCCGGTTTCTTCCAACCCCCCCCCCCCCCCCCGACCCCCGCCCCGCTACACCTGTGCCTGGGCCCCCTCCCACCCTATGAGCCTCCGCAAAACACGAACCAGATTGGTCCCTGCGGAGCTCGGCGGAACCGGTCGTGGCCGGGCCGAACCGGGCCGTGCCAAAAGCATCACCGGCCCGGTCTGGGGAGAGAGGGAGGCGTATCCGTTCTCACACCGCCACGAGGGGGTTCGGCTCTGGGACGGCCGACTCGCCCCGAACCCCTACTTAGCCACACCCCCGCCCTCCCTCTCTCTCTCTGTCCAGCTCCACCTCTCACCTCCTGCCCTGCCCTGCCCCCCCCCTCCCCCTCCTCTTCTCGTACAGGAAACTAATTAGACAGCTCATCGTGGCCTCCGTGTTCGGCGGGGGCTGGGGCCCCCGACACGAGGGCCTGCCACAGGGGCCCCCGCTAATGCACAACACATGGCGGGAGGGGGGACCGGTCCGATGGTGATGTGCTGAGAGAGGAGCAGGGGGACGGAGGACTAGAGACAGACCGAGAGAACGTGACGAAGAGAGAGAGTTACAGGGAGCGAGGGACAAAGAAAGAGAGAGAGAGAGAGAGAAAGAGAGAGAAAAGGAGGCGAAAACAAGGAAGAAAGAGAGTCAAAGAGAAAGACAGGCGGCGAAGGGGAGGAGGGGGGAAGGGGGGGGGGGGGGGTTAAAGCGGAAGGAAATCCCGCCCACCTCAGCCTGGCCTTTATTCTATCAACCTGCAATTGTGGTAATGTGCTCCAGATGCAGGCTTCCTTCCCCAGGCCCCGAGCCCGAGCCCGAGCCAGGCAGAGGCAGCTCTCAGTGGGAAGACATGCGCAGGCCCCCGGGCCTGGCCCGAGTATCGCTTGCCTAATTGATTCCACATGAACCAGAGCAGAGGATGCAGGGAAGGTTGAGGGGGATGGGGGGGGGGAGCAAGCACATGCTAGTGCACGCACACCGTACCCCCGTCGAGAAAACATGCGCGCACGCATTTAAAAAGCTGGAAAAAAACGTTGCCGGGGCCTCCCCTGCCGAGGGACGGCTTCCTGTTGCTTGATTAGGGCGCACCATGCGCAGACAAGTGTGTGCCTCAGCAGTGTGCACCTGTGTCTGAAGGAGGTGGTGTCAGCATGGACCCACCCCCCCACACACACACACCACACACACACACCCTCCCCCCCCCCCCCCCCCCCGCACCCCCCTCCTTCCCCCGCCCCCCCATGCCGCCAGTCAGTCAGTCAGTCACACCCGAGGGGGCTGGTGTGTATGCGCGGGTGCGAGTGAGTGTGAGAAGGGGGCTCGCGACTACACCCTGCACGAGGGGCAGGTGGGGTTCCCACCGCAGGAACACTGCGCCCCGGGGGGTGGGGGGGTGTGGGGTGTGTGTGTGTGTGTGGGGGGGTTTGATTCATAGCTTCCTCTTAGAGCATGGGGAGAGCGCTCCCCTTCAGGCGGTTTCCTTCCGACCACGGACGACGAGGGCGTCGAGGCCTCGGGACGACAGCGCGATCCTGTCAGCCTTCACCGGGCCCCGTCGGCCTCCATCGGCCCCCGTCGGCCTCTACCAGGCCCCCGTCCGGGCGGAGAACACATGCGGCCCTCGCACCGCAAAACACAGGAGGCTGCCGTTCCGACACACAGCCCCCCCCCCCCCCCCCCCCGCGCTTGACAACAGCCCCTCGTAAATCCTCCCACATTTCGGGGTTCCACTCGTCCGCCGTGGGCGTGTTGCCCGTGCGCTCCGGGGCCTCTGAGAGTGGCAGGCCCAGCCTGCGTGGAGGGGAGGCGGGGCTCTACGCTCGCCGGCACGTCCACTATGCCCAAGGCCGCATCTACAGTCAAACTGGGGCACGGGCCCCTCCGCTGGCATTTACAACCACGCTGCCCTCCTCTGCGTTTGATCTCACGACGAGCACCTGCCACGCTCTCGTGCCATGGACACAGCCGCGGTCCAGCCAGCGCTGACAGGCACACAGTGGGGTCTGAAGGATTGGGACATGTATAATTCAGCGGGGCACTGTGTCGAGAACACGCACCGGCGAAAGATAAGCAGTCCTACAGGGAGATAGTGTGTGTGTGCGCCGCCGCAATAACAGGACCTGATTGTCTATAGGAGGGAGCTTTTGATGTGCCCTGCATATATTGAGACACCCCCCGCCCCCCCCGCCCCCCCCCCGCCGAGTGTATGCTCTCCATATTCACCTTGGTGAACTAGACGCCCCGCTGTGTGTGTGTGAAGACCTCCTCCTACACCGCCCGCCCCTCCTCCTTCCCCCTAACTGGCTGTCAGTGTGGAGTATTCGTGGTGACACGCGCACGCACACAGGTGGAGATACGAGGGAGGTGGAGAGGGGGTGATGAGCAGCGCTCACCCAGGTGGATGTACGGAGCTGTTGCATCTGCGTAGACACCCCCCCCCCCCCCCCCCTCCCACACACGCCAACCTGCCCCCCCGACCCAGATAAAGCACACGGACAACGGCGTCGCACGCGACACTGGCGACGCTCACCGCCCGCCGGACAAACCTGCGCGGGAATACACGGTTCAAAGACGGAGATTGGAATCGCCGTCCACGGGGGGACGGAAGACAGGATTGGGGCGGGGGGGGGGGGGGGGGGGGGGGGGGGGGCGCGGAAGAAAGCTCTTCTTTGAAGGGAGCGCGGGGGCGATAAGACGGGTTATCTCCTCATCCCGGCGCGGCGTGCTCTCCCAGGGTGAAATGGGAAATGTCAGACACGCGGCGCGGCGCCGGAAGAATCCTCAAACGTCAGGTGGATGACACGGCTGGGGGGGGGGTGCACACTACCAGCAACAGGCAGAGAGCGTCCATGTTTGCTTTCCTCCGACAACCGGGGAGCAATCGATGTTTGCTCTCGCCGTTGTCCTCGCTCTCGTTGCATCCACCAACAGCGGCTTCGGGTCGCCATGGACACTAATCTCTCTTCGGCCCCGTCGCCGACAACGGTTTGCGCGTGCGTCGACGCACGCGCATTCCTCTCACGACGACAGGCTCTGTGGTGCGGCATCCTCTAAGTGGAGGCCCTGCGCGGTCCCCCTGCAGGCTGGTGAATGTCCTACTGGTTGGAAACGAGGGACGTTTTTTTTTTTTATCTGTCCGAGCCACCCCAACGCTTCTCTCTCTCCCCCCCCCCTTCTCTTTCAACCTGCCTAGTGATTACAGAAGCTGGCAGTGACGCTGGCAAGCAGTGGGCACCGTGCCCGGGCCTGCGTCTCTGCGTCTCTGCCCCCGCCAGAGATGACGGTTGCGACACTCTGCCTCGATCTGGGTCTGATCGCGCACTGCCTCCATCTTGGTTTCAGCGCGAGGTGGTTTGCGGTACTCGCCCGGGACCTGCTAAGGACCGGGGGGGGGGGGGGAGGGAGGCCCGAGAGGAAGAAAAAAAAGACACACAGACTGGCCATACTGGCCGATTTCTCTTGGCGAACAAAAAAACAAGAAAAAACGAGAGCAATTTTAGCGTGTTTATACTGCAGTCTCCAAATGAATTCAAGATGGTGGCTGGGCTGAAGGAACAGCAGACTCTGCCGGGGGGGGGGGGGATCTGATCAAAGAGATTCGATTCAGCAATTTTGAGTTCTTTTTAATTGACCACTAATTAGCTCAAATTAACCCAGAGAAAAGCTTGGCCTCGTCGCAAAGTGATGCAGGAGGGACACGTGTGTGTGTGTGTGTGGGAGTGGGAGTGCGTGTGGGGGTATTAGAGGGCTCTCACACAGGCACACCCCTGTCAGGGTGCGAGTGGCCCTCTCTGAAGGGGCGCGCTGCGGAGGTCTTACCTGGGGACTGCTTCCGGGAGGTTCATCAAAGAAGCGTGTGTGGGCGCGCGCGTGTGTACGTCTGCGTGTGTGTACGGAACTACGTGTTTGTGCGTGACGGTTTTATGATGTGAGATGGGCTGCTACTATGGTGGGAAGATCGGATTGGTGTCAGTGTCTGGGGGGGGGGGGGGGGTTGTGTGTGTGTGGGGACGGTTGTGTGTGTGTGGGGGGGGGGGATTGTGTGTGTGTGGCTGGGGGGTGGAGGGGGGCTGCAGGGTTAGGAGTCTGCTGCACAGATGGTAGAGGGGAGGCGGGGCGCTTTACAGCACCTTAAAAGGATCAATGCCGCTACACCCCCCCCCTCACCCCCTCTCACACTCCCTTTCTTCTTGGCCCTGCTGCTTTTCTCCCCTTCTTGGTGACTTGCCAGGTAGGCGAGAGCACAGCTCCCGTGGCCTTCTGAGATACCAGGAGAGGCCTAGAAACTGAACAATGGACCCTGTGCCCCCCCCCCCCCTGCCCCAGGGGGGGGGGGGCAGGGGGGGGGGGGGGGCTTGATCTCAATCTAAGCCTGACCTGAACGGATAAAGAAATCAATAAGACAACTGCGCATGCCGATGAAGGGTACGGCTGTTTTTCTTTCCGTGGCGTCGGGGATCAAACCGAGTTGAACTGCCGCGCCGTGTGTGATGACACCGTCCCACGGCCCTCTCCGCTCTCTTTCCGATCGCCCCCGGGGGATTACCAGCTGAGCCCCTAGCAACCCCCCCGCCTCCTCCCCCCCTCCTCCTCACACACAAGCACGCCCCAGAAATATACAAAACATATTTTGTTCATCATAGATAAGACACACATTCCTTCCTCTGTGATAAAAAAAATACAAATAATAAGATGCGTCCTGTCTTTGGACGACAGTGTCGGTGTGTCCCGGTCGCAAGCACCCGACGAGTGGTGCCCTCTGGTGGGCTACGCCCGAAACTGTTCCCCCCCGCCCGGCGCAGGCGCGTGCCCGTCGTCGCGGCGCCGAGAGCGTTTCGACTGTAATCTACAGCGAGACGGGGAAAAAACGTCGGAGAAAAAAATAAACGCAAACCCCAACGTGAGCTCGTCATTGTGTTCTTTTGCGAGCGCCTCCGCCTCCCCCCCCCCCCCCCCCCTGTAATCGTCAACAAAAGCAAATGAGGGGATAGCTCTGTGGATGATGTCTGTGGTGATTGTGAGACAGCTTAGCGGAGCTGTGACTCCAATCTCCCACCCAGGACAGGGAAACACACACACACGCACACAGAGATACAGACAGCTAGGGAGGAGTGTGGCAGTTCCGTGGCACGCTCACAGACATGACACCACAGACAAGACAGCGGAGGAAGAAAGGAAGAAAAAAAAGAAGGGAAAAAAATTACAAAAAAGTCTCTCAACAAATCATCCGACATGTCCCCGCTCAGATGTCACATTCTAATGATCATAAACGATGAAAAGAAAACCAAATCTCTAATTCTCTGGAATGCTCTTATCTGTATATGCCAAAACAGAAAACCAGAGCTGTAATTGGGTGCCATTTGTTGTTGTTATGGAGACTAGCCGGCCAATGGAGTGGTGTGCGGCCCACGTATAGATCATCCTGACAGACTGAGGATCTCCGTGCGTTTGGTTGGTGGATTGAGTGGGGGAAACCCACTCAATTTACGAGGCAGGGAAATGTGAGATGCAGCCATATTCCTCAATATCCCGCAAGGTGAGCCCTCCGGCTCATCTCAATGGACGGGGATGGAGGAGCACGGCCTGGGCTCCCTTTCCTCGGAGCAAACATTAATGCACTTTATAATGGCCCCTCCAAGCCAACAGCGCAAACAGGAAATAGCTTTTGGCTCCTCCGGCGTGACTGTGGCCAGGGGAGCCATCTCCAGGGCTTGACAGCTAATAAGGCTCCCCCCCCGCCCCCCCACCCCGCATCCCTGTCACGGGGAAAATGGCCATCAGAAAAATACAAATAATAAATGAAAAAAAACGCCTCGCTTTTGAAAATACAGGGGAGTCAATAACCGCCGGGTTTCCAGACTCCACAGAAGGAGCATCACTCGGAGGGTATGAGATGCAGAGACACACACCGTCACACACACACACTCACCACACTCACACACACCTAAACACACACACACCAAAGTCAAAAGACACTTGACAGGGCTCAGAAATAAAGTGCAAAGTGACTAAGAATCCAACCCCAGCAATGAGGGAACAGGCCAGAGATAGACGGAAAAAAAGGGAGAAATGGAGGAAGAATCCACGTTTGCCTTTCCTAAGACTTAGGTTGCGGCTACAGAGGTAATTTCCTGATCTGTCAAGTGGCAACTCTCTCCCCGTGTTCACCGGGATGGCAGCAGCAAAGATATCCATTAGCAGGGTCTGAACGGCTCCGTGGAAGAAAAAGCCAGGTTTCTGCGTCGGGAGAGAAGGAGAGAATTTCCACAGGTGACGGATCTTTACGAGAGGCTTTTGGGAGGCTTTTATTTTATTTTATTATTTGCGAGTCCTTTCAAGGTATAGAGTTTTTGGCAACTGACCACAGCGTTTTCTCCTCCTAATTTAATTTAATTACCGCCATATGTCAGCCTCTGCCAGCGCTTGTTACCGTTCTCTGGCTTTCTACTCCGCCGAGCTGTCAGGATGCTTTACACAACGCACACTCACACACACACGCACGCACACACACACACACACTAAACTAACAAACTATGCAAGGTAAAAAAAAAGAAAAGAAAAGTTGAAAAAAAACCAACAACAGTACGATGGGGAGGATAAATTTAGGAGAAGCTTTTGAAGAAAACCAAAACGCCTCGGAAATAGCCGTGCTGATCAGAGCACGGGAATGGGTCAAAAAAGTACGCCTGCTCCACGGTGCTGCATGGTGGTTAAGGCAGCAGATGTGTGGGGAAGTTGCTCGTCTGGAGCCATGCACGTTTGCCCAGCAGCCCTGGGCCCTGAGTCATGGGGCTCAGTGGTCGAGCAGCGAGGCGAAGACCAGGACCACACAGAGCTTCGTTCCCTGTGTTTACCTCACAAACCGTAAACATGTCTGGACCAGAGATTGACTACAGGTAAGTGACCTCATAGGAAAGACAGCTAGACTGACAGCGTAGCGCGTCCAATCAGCGAGAGGTATTTCGCGTGGGCGGTGGACGTTCATTCCACGCGCATGCCGGGAAAGACAAAAACAAGGATTGGGTAAGGATGTTTGTTTCCGAAAGGCTACTGTAAAATGTGGGCCACATCCTGTATTCAGCGCAAAAGGCCGTTAACACACCTATCTCAGACAGGAAGGACACCCGATATGTCGATGAATCAGTCCTGGACTTGTCTTCTCACATCTTCAGAGGGACTAAGGTCTCACGCAACCCAACCCCGTCAAGCAGCTTCACCGAGCCTAGTTCACGCGTAAACGCCCTGCTTCCACACCGAGAGCTGCAGAGGAGACAAGGTGCCAAATCCATTTTTCAGGATTACTCAGAGCGATAGGGAGAAAATCTGGGATGGTTTAACCGGATCTCCGCGGGGCCTCGTGGAAGATGAACCCTGGGAACGATGATCAACTCAGACTTAGTGAGGAGAAGATATCTCCGTGTAAAGGACGGGGCGGTGGACCACAAAAAAAGCGAGATAAAGCAGCTTGATTTGGTCTTTATAGGGGAAAAGGCTGGGAAAGACAGGGACTGGATTTTGGGCAAGGAGAGGAACCTGACCGGCTTTGGGACATTGCCATTTGGCTGCTTGACACCCGATTAATTGCCACCATAAATAATCAATTGTCAGAGTAATTAGGAGCAAATCTCAAACTTTCAGGGAGCGGATTTCTCACAAACTGGCATGGAAATAGGAAGCCACGTACAGCACACACCCAGAGATATATAGGGTGCCTTCCAGCAACTGTAAACATCACTAGACCCATTTAGACCCATATACACACACACTGGCTTCTCATACTGGCACCCTCCACAGTGCCACAGTGCATACTCCTACCGCAGTCTTTGTTTAGTTGTTGTGGTTGCAATCCCTCCCTGTTGTTGTTCTTACATTTGCAGAGCCTTGACGTTCAGCCCTGTGCCGGTCGCCAACGGCGCCTCGCCAGCCGTCGGCCAATCGGTAGTGGCTTTGGGAGTGCGGCCGCCGGGGTGGGAAAAAAACGAGTGTGCGGGAGCCGGGGCTCCTGCCACCGACTCGAAGCCGAGCGTAGCGCCCTCGCGTCGCACAGAAGCCACACACTCACGGGCGACGACGGCTGCACTTTAACCATGAGTGCACACACACACACCATTCTGTAGCCACATATCCATGTACCCACTTGTTTTAATTGGCGTTCTCGGACATGTTTATTTTATCGTTCTGGGAAGGGGAGGATGGAGATTGAAACGTTGGTCGACGTTGCGGAGTGGAGCAACGAGGGGTCTGGAGAAGCTTTGGTCCAGGCTGATCCATATAAAGTTAATCGGTATTAAGATCAGGGCCTCGTGGGTAGCGCTGCAGCGCCATCCTTATTCCATGAGAAGGACCTCTCTAATGACGAACATATGGGCCCAAACTCCCCTACAGACTACGGAATCGGGATCGCATTATTTGGCGCAGATTGTAATAATAAAACGGCCAAGATCAAAGCCATGATTACTTCAGTGTTTCGGACAGTTTTTCTCTCTCTCCCCCGGCTTCACATAGCTATTTTCTGCTCTTTGAGATAAAAGACAAATATATCTGGGCATCCATCAAGGTTCATTGATAGACTGACAATGCCGGCGTGAGATATAGTAGGTTCAGATTTGAAGGAGCGTGAAGGGTTTGAAGGTTGCTGGTTCGAGTCCCAGGGCAGGACGTACTTGGAGGCATTGTTGTTGTGGTGAACTTGACCGTGGCAAGGAGAGGGGTGTAAAAAAAACGTAGAGTCATTAGACAGTGTGTCCGGATGACTGGCGCAAGGTCTGGAGCCACAACCAGCCGCAGTGCTTTGTGAGCTGGGCACACTAACCGGAGATTGAGAATGGCCTATTTTCTAATCACCGTGGCATCGTCCTGACCAGGAGCGCCGGGCATCCCACCAACGGGCGTCACAGCGTGGCACAGACCCCTTCTCTGCTGCCAGACCACCACCGACACAATCCCTGCATCTGTGTGTGTGTGTGTTCATGATCATTCTGATGTCCATGTAACAGCACTGATTCCATTTGGGAATTCTGGTTTAGGCGGACACCGACTCACACAGGAGGATGAAACTAGAGGACACACTCCAAATGAAAGACAGAGATGTCATTGACCGTGGGTCTGAATGCGTCTTTGTTTTTGCGGCCCATCGGATTTGACTGTTTGTCAATAACTGATAAATGCTTCATTTAGCTAATTGGGAGGTTTTCAAACTGGAAATACATTTTGTTTTCTAGTAGATGCAATCTGTCCAAGGGTAAAATGAGTCTGTTCACCCTTTATTATTTTTTGAATTTGAGTCGCAACTTGACAGCCCCCCCACTTGCTAATTCAGGGTTCAACAATACAACAGTAATAACAACAATGAGAAAGAGAAAACAGTTTTGCCATTTTGTCATACCGCGGCGACCACTTTACTCAGCGTTTTGCATAATTTCTCTTTTATACAACATATGTCGGTGAGGCCCAGCATCTCAAAGGCACTCACAGGCCCACACAGCCAGGGGATGACCTAGTTCAATGGGATTTGCCCCCCCCCCCCCCCTTGACAAAAGATCTATTTTAACATCCATAATGAGGGGACAGTACAGGCGCTGCGGCGAGAACAAGTGTGTCATGTCCACAGTCTGGGCCTAAAGTGGTGTCACCCCTAAACCCCAGAGAGGGGGATAGACTGACATACACGCACGCACGCACACAAACTTAAACACACACACACACACGCTACAGAGTAACCTGGGGAAGTGGCTCTGCCGGCTTGGTTCTGCTCAGGTGCACCGTGTCTGTGAATAATGTTGACACTGCGTACCCCTGTCTCCCCCTCTCTCATGGCACTGTGGCTGTGTGGACCGCATGCCCACATGCGTGATGTCACCTCCCTCAACATGGACGCTGCCGTCGCCATATCGTAGAGCCGTATTCCCAGTATACCAGTCTACCCCCTCCCCCCATCCCCCCCCCACCTCCTCCTCCTCCCCATGCTGACAGTTTGATCAGACGGGCACAGCCTGGCATCGGTTCAGTCACAGGGTGCCCGACTCGGGCACAGCATCGCAGAGAACCATACTTCCCACGGCTTTGTGTGGAAAATCCCCAGCTATCCGAGGAATGCCGCCTCGCGAGGCCCGATCCTGGCCCCGTCCACATGGGACACGTAGAAAGAGGCTCTCGCCGTGTGTTCCACCCGGTCCTGATGCCGTCGTCTACGATGCAGCGTGAAGATGAATGGGGGAGGGATTTCAGGGCAAGAAACATTTAACGCACACTCGAGAGCTGTGTACAGTTGAGTGTACAGTTGAGTGTACACAACTGTACCCTGGCATGGAGAGGGGAAATGTACAGGTAGAATCGTATGGTAATTTGCTGCATCCAGATTATTTGATAAGTAGAACAACAACTGGTTTTAAACATTAAAATATTGATCGATATTAGTCATGAAATCCATGATTAGACTTTGTCTGAAATGACAAATTACTGTAAAGATTTACACTTATGTTCTCAAACAAATAAGAAACATGTTATCTATAGGCCAATTTTGACACAAATGTCTCATTCAATGTTGTAGTGTTTACAGAACATTTGTAACAGAGAACAATCTGTAGCAATGTACATACGACTATCTATCTTAAAACTGTAATTTGTAAAAGAATAGCAGTCGCTGCAAGCCTTATCCTTTATATGAATATCCTGACAATCACACAGCACCTGTGAACATTATATATTTATTTAATATAAATTGTATAGTCATACATTTTAAATCTGTCAGATTACTCTTGATTCTACTTCATCGTAATTTTTTACTATTCTTCTATTATTATTATTATTATAAGTCAGTAGTATTTAGTAGTATTTAATTTACTAATCATAGCATTAGCATTAATTACATCTGTATTAATGTTCATTATTATTCATAAAAATTCCTAAGAGATATATATGACTCGAGAGACCTAATTTAATTAATTGAACATAATACTCTAAAGATCTAATGTAGACAAACTCATAACTTAGTCTCATTTAGTAAAGTAAAGAACCCAATTAATATAATTTATCATTTTCTATTTGACAATGTTTCTCCATATCACTAGTACTGAATACATTGATAAAACTACTCTATCCTGATACATTAAATAATGGTTAATAATTTGTATACAATAATTTTGGTATTTCTGTCTTTAACCATACACAGTAAAAGGTCAACAATTTTTGAAAAATTGGTCACTGTCACATAATTCTGATATTACTTTGATGATCGGTTTAAAGAAGATATTCACACCACAATTATAGATAGAAAACGTAATTGTTTTCTGAAATTGTAAAATTGTAGTGAAGATTTTGGGCAGACTATGCAAAGTTGATGCTGTCGCGGCTAATTAAAACTTCAGGATAATTCCGATATTGCGTTTGCATAACAATGGCGACTGGGAAGCTATGTTTTAAATGAGCTTGTGTGTGGAGGCCTTTTGTTTTGGCCTCTCTTTTGTTGACTCATTGGGCAAGGCTGCTCCTTCAGCCTCTCCAGACTCCAGACCCACAGCCCAGCCGGCCCGGCTGCTGCTCTACTTTCCCTCCACAGAGCCGGAGACCAACTAGACCACAGACAGCGTTTTCCTAGCATGTACCCTTCTCCCTTTTTCCCCTGTAAAGTGGCAAATACCCAACAATGAAGGGCCCAAAAATAAACCACCTATCAGTAGGCTTTTAGGGGCAAAACAAACGTTTTCTCATACGTGTTTTTTATCCGCCAAACGCACAGCATAAACAAGCCCAGCGAGATGCTTGGCACCGTATCAAGAGTCGCACAATGCACCTACCCAGGGCCGCACAATGCCCGTGTATCATAAACAAAAATCGGATTGTACGGCCTCTGTACAAAGGAAGACTGTGTTTATCAAAGAGGGCACGGCGATGCCAAGTCGGTGCAGGCCGAGACGCTAATGCAACTTCTCCCCTAGGCCGCTAACCAGGCCCAGGCACACCCTTGCCAGGCGGGAAACTTTAACCGCCAGTTGTTACTGAACAGCCGTTGTCTGTTGGCATAGCGAGAACGCGGTAAAACTAAATGTCAGATCCTTTTTGAAACGCAATTTTAACAAAGACTATAATAACGCAATATAGATATTTTCAAAAACAACATCATAATACATAATATAATTTTCAGAATTATAACAACAATTATACAATATTATTATATATAAGTAGTAGTAATATTGTTATTGCTATTGTTGTTATTATTTACAATTTGTTAAATTGCTGTTTGATTTCCAGAAATAGTTGTGGATAATATAATGAATTCCCCTAATTCATGTATATTAAACAAATACAATAACCAAATATAGTTATTTTC
>NC_085035.1:5759181-5762615 GCF_963692335.1 Osmerus eperlanus
GGATCGTTCCCACGTAGCCCAGGGGGTTCTGCCACGGTACACCCTTGGCTAACCTAGCTTCCGCCAAAACACAGGCAGCAGAACGATGAACCCAGAGAGGATACACGTACTAGCCACACTCAGCGCGCCTCCGCCGGAGCGAACGGGGACGCCACACGATCCGCTGTCTCCGCGCAGCGCGTTTCCCTCCAAAACAAGCCCGCTTGTAAGACGACACCCGAGCGTCCGAGCCGTAAAGGACCGCAACAGCTGGGGATGGTCGACTTCTCTCAGAACAGAGGTGCCCTCGGACACGCCAAGGCCTCTCTGGATGCTCATGCAATCCTCCCCTCCCCCCCCCACACACACACACACACACACTTCTCTCAAATCCACAAGACTTTCAGGTTGTTGAAATACGTTCCATTATGAAAAGAGAACAGTTATCAGTTATTTCCATTCAGAGGAAATCATTTTCGATTCACACACTAATAAAAAAAAATTACACTAGGAAAACATACAAATACAGAATTCCTCCTCTTGGAATCCCCCTAAATATAAACATGAAACAAAAGACACAGAAACAAAACAACATTATTCATGACACAGGGAGCCATCGAAGGTACGCGCGACACAGTACGACGATAGACGTTGGTTTGTACAGAGGGCCATGACACACAAAGGGAACCGGGGAGAGAGAGAGAGGCACACAAAAAGCCCATCAAAAATGCATATCCCATTGTGTTCACAATCAGCTTTATTTCACAGGGCCCGGTGTAATCACTGGATCACACAGAAGCTTCCCCTACGCAAAACAAAAACAACCGCAAACGCCACCACGGTGCCTCAATTTACTTTAATGAATCCATTTGAATTTTAGACCAAACCCTAATTTAATTTTGCCCCAGCACGCGCCCCAAAGACTAGCCGGCGCTGGAAGTGTTAACGCAGAGCATAGGAGAAGAGTAATTAAGAGAAGCATTAATGACAGTGAATAGAGAATGATTTAGAGGGAGACCCAGAGGGTTGGAGGGGCGCTCAAACCCCTGTTCCTTTAGAAAATTGTTCCGATAATTCGGAAAATGTTGGGGTGTTCGAAACCTAGCGCTCCACGCCAAAACGTGGCCGAGGGTATGTCCAATTGTAATCTTCCACTGGCATTCATCAAGCCAGCCTGCAGATTCTGACAAACATTAAGCACAGTAAGGAGGCAATTATGTATGCATGATTTAATCTGCAACTAATTAATATGCAAATGTATTCATTTGTTAGTTACTAAATTAAAAATGCAAAGCAGCCCTTATGGTGATTCTGTGATTTCCGCACAAACAGAACATTTGAAAATAAAAGGGGAAAAAAAACAAAAAAAACTTCCCACAAAGTTTAGTAGCTCTACTTGACGACTGTTGCACAGAAGTGCTATATAGTGCCTGGCGGGGGGTAACGCGATGCAGAGGTTGTAAAGCGTAGAGATGGAGGATTTGAATCATTTTGTTCTGACGAGAGCGTACTTGGGGGTCGGAAGACAACAATGGGAGTCTGTGTAGGCTAGGCTAATCTGACGCCGGGCATAAAAGGCGAGAGGATCTGGATTGCTGTATCAGATTCATTTCAGATGGCTAAGATCCTAGCTTTGTTGTGAGCGCTCTTTCTCATAGCACAAAGGGGGGACTGTCGAAGCGTTGCTGCCTACCTGCCTCTTCTCTCTCCCCCCCTTCGCTTCCCTTCCCTCCTTTCCCCCCCTCTCCCCATCCTCCCTTCCCCTCGCCCCTTCTCTCCTCTCCTTTCTTCCAGGAATGAGATGTCATTTAAGGGAGGAAGGGAGGGAGGGAGGGAGGGCTGGGGGGCAGGGCTGTATGGGGTTCAATGTTACCACAGGGGTTATGGGGTCAACAGAGATGGGGCCATTCGGCTCCCTAGTCTTTTGAACTGCAGGCCCCACGCACACACACACCCTTCCCCTGTCACTCGCCATCCCGGCACCCCCTGACTCCACAACGCCCGTCGTCCAGAGAAGGCGATCAGGCGTAAGGCTAACGTCACGGCGGTCACATAAACTCAGAAATGATGCGTGTGGCACACCCAACTTCCTTCCCAAATCTATTGAATCCCTCCTCCATCCTTCCTCCTGTCCTCCCTCTCCTCTTCACCCACTATTCTGTTCTTCCCCCTCTCCTTCAACCCTTCTACCCTCTTCCTCAGTTCCTCCTCTGGCTTGGTCCAAACATCACACCGTGCCAGAGATGAGGCTGGCTCCAACACACCCAGCAAATCGGAGGCTCTGGAAGCTTCCATTCCTCCTACTATCTCTCTCTCTCTCTCTCCCTTTCTCTCCCTCCCTCCCTCTCTCTCTCTCTCTCTCTCTCTCTCCTCTCTCTCTCTCTCTCTCTCTCTCTCTCTCTCTCTCTCTCTCTCTCTCTCTTCTCTTCTCTCCCTCTCTCTCTCTCTCTCTCTCTCTCTCTCTCCCTCTCTCTCCTAGAGGGAGGGAACAGAGAGCGGCGGCAGGCTAACGCCACACTTTGACGGCCCTTTCCCTGCCAGCCCGCGCAGGCAGAGCGCCCGCCCCACTTTACCGACTTAACTGTCCAATTCTGACCGGCGGCGCCGAGGAGAGAGAGGCCCCTTCCTCTCCTCCGTCGTCCTTCTCCCCTCCAAACCTCGGGTGGGGAACCACCCTTCTGTTTGCCCGCTCGCTAAATCGTAACAGAAGGGTGACTGCCGGTGTGAGGGAAGTAGAGAATACGTCTAAATTATCCCACTTTTCCCGCTCCGACAGGTACAGTCAGAAAGGGCTTAGTAAATACAGAGAAAAGCAGGCTCGACTGGGAAAAAGCCGGCCAAACGTTTAGTCGACCCTATTCCATTTGTCCAGCGTTAGCCATGGTATACGTCGGTAAATATTTTTCAGGAACAGCTGCTTCTCCTGAACTACCTGTCTGTCTGCCTGCCTATCTGTCTGCACATCTGCCGACCTGTCTGTCTGCCTGCCTGCCTGCACATCTGATTACCTGCCTGCCTGCCTGCATGCCTGCCTGCCTGCCTGCCTGCCTGCCTGCCTGCCTGCCTGCTTGCCTGCCTGCCTGCCTGCCTGCCTGCCTGCCTCCCTGCCTCCCTCCCTGTCTGCCTGCCTGTCTGCAGAAGCCGTCCACTCTGAGGACTGCTGGCTGCACAGACACCTGGGGCTCCAGCTTGCTCCCTCCGTTCTGGATCGCCTGCCAGTACATCCTCACTGCAAACAGCCCTAAAATAGGATGAGGGACGGGGGAAAAAAACAATGACAACTGGGACAGGGCTGGACATGTTTGGATGTTTTCTAGCACAAAGAACAGCGAGACGCACTGAGGCAAGTTCCAGCACTTGTGTTCTACGGAGAGCAGTTTGAACGCGGGACACCGAAGCAGGCCACGGACACACGAGGAGGTCATTCGAGACAAGGTTCCTCGATGTTTTTCCTC
>NC_085035.1:5762815-5807107 GCF_963692335.1 Osmerus eperlanus
AGAATGAGAGAGAGACAGAGACAGAGAGAGGGGGGCTAAGGGAAATGTAATAGACACATGGGTTTCCAACTTCATTTCCGTTTGGATTTGGGGGGGAAATCTGTTGCAATATACGCGGGTGATTAGCGACGTGTCCAAAGATCCCGACAGGCCCAGTGTTTCCCAGGCTCGAGGAGCGGGCGGATCAATGCTAATCGTGTCCTCAGCCTAGAGAGGGGCTTTTCCTCCCAGCAGGATCCATAGGATTTAGGCCACGGGGGTCCGTGTGCGGCCTGAGCCTGTGTCTCTCTGTGCAGGGCTGTGTCTACCTGCTCTGTCTGCCCCCCCCCCCCCACCCCCGACAGTAGGGCCACCCCCCCCCCTCCTCCTCCCTGGTGCGATGCCAGCTATGGGCCTGCTCCCTGTCGCTCCCCCCCCCCCCCCCGTCACCCTGAAAACACCACCTGAACCGCTCTCTCTCTGTCTCTTCTCTCTCTACCCGTTTCTTTTCATCATTGAAAGCGTTCGTTCGCAGCACCGTTCTCCATTTCAGCTCAAAGGTTTTGAAAAGAAGGAGTTTTATTTGCCAATAATTTCCAGAAGGTTAAGAATGTTTTTAAGGATGGTTGGTTATTTTTTCCTTTTCTTTTTTTTTTCTTTTTGTGTGTTGCTTTTTGCTGCGACCCCCCCTTTCACCATTTGTCTGTTTTCAGTCCAGTCGTGGTTAGTCTAGGAGCCCAGCTGGACTAGCAAACAATTAAGTTTACTAGATGACTGGGGACCTGGGCTATGGCAAGTGTGAGGGAATTGCAGGCAGTGTCGGCTCAAGGCTCTATTGTCTGAAAATGTCATTGCGCGACATATGCTAACACGGTAACTGAAACCACAAGAGCACAGTTAAATGACAGTAAACCACCCAGGCCACATAAAACCTGCAGCGGCCATGCCTCCTTCAAATGCAATAAACTAGCAATTTGTCTTCATAATTAAAATAATGGATGAAAAATACACAAAAAAACATGGTTATTCCATAACCAACCCAGCAGGAAAAAATATGCTTAATACTTTATTTATTGCACACCAATGAGACCATAACCGTTTGAATGTCCCTGTGCTGGGGTATTAAACACACATAAAAACACAACTGGACTTGGACTTGTCATTTTGTGACATTCTGTCCCAGTTAGACTAATCAAAGAACAATAACTCCTTCATCAGAAGCAGTCAAATAATACCCCCTCCTTTTAAAATGCCTACTCATTACCTCGAATTAATGTTACAAAAATTAATGGAGAAATAAATTAAGGCCTAGCTGTGGGCACATATAAGTGGAAAAGGAGATGCAATATCGAAATATTCTGTCCAAATAACAGATGATTAAATAATAATGTGTCAGTGCAGACGCTAATGAACAGGTATAGAAATAAGACATGAGAAAAGAACAAAACCATGTGTTCTATACTAGGTGTTACATGCTATAGTGTCCTAGACATCCGAACCTGACTAACACATTCATCAGACAAAAGCCGGTGGCAGTGGAAGCGAGAAGCTGGGCAGAGGGGCAGTACCGACAGAAGCCTGTAGGGGGCAGAATAGCTCATGGAACAGCTTCCCGGCACTCATGAGGGATTACATCCCTATTGTGTCTTCTGCTAGACCTAACTTAATTTAATTAACGCTGTCGACTTTAAACAAAATCAGATATGAACTCGGAAGAACAGAAATAGTCAGTGCAGATGATACAGAGGGCCTGACTGAAACTCTCACCATGGCAAATGTGAATCCAATTAGTTATATATTGCCAGTGGACCCTGGAAGACAACTGACATTCACTGCATCCATAATCTAAGGTGTTCACTTACTACACAAAATTCAATCACCACAAGTTATCAACATTGTGTGTGGACCCCCAGTCATGGTCTAATCTGTGACACATGTAGGCCTACATGTTAGAAAGGCAATGAGGTCGTTCTCAATACCAATATCTTCCGTTCCTTTTTTGGCTGTGCAACAAATATTAAACAAGATTCAAATCCAATTGTTATCAATTCAGTAAGAATATGTATGAATTGCTAGTGTCATTCAGAATAACATTCTGTTACTGACAAACAAAAGAAATACACTATGGACACTAATTAGACACTATGGATAAAACTTTTGATATCTTTTTTTTTTTTTAACAGCAGACAAAAATATCAGATGTAAATTTGGAACTAGGAGGCAAAAGTAAAGCATGGCATCATCTTTCTAATGTGAGCTGATTTTCAATTGATTAGCACATCAGGCTCAGGTCTCTCTCTCAAGTGACGAGGTAATTGTTCTCTAAGAAAATCAACTTCAAAAACACATTTTGGAACATAATAAACACTTGAGAGGAATGGAGAGGGGAGAGAAAAACAACATTTATTAAAGGCATAGATTATAATTTAGAACAATAAATAAATGAAGGTGCAGGTGTCGAACGTCCCTTACATGTGTCTAATTTTGACAATTTTGAATGACGTACCGAGTTCTGTGATCCATGTTGTGATCCATGCAGATTTCTAAAGACAGATTATTTCAATACTGCCAACGTATGCGGCTTTCACAGCTTGCAGTCCAATTCAACAGTATTATATTTTAGAATTTCATCAAATCAACCTATGAAATAAATGTATATTTAATTTGAAAACTGCCCTGTGTTATTGGTAATGAGAAATGTATGTCTTAAATTGACTTTTTAATATGAAAACAGATTGAAGTATAATATAGACTTAATTCAACACACTAAATGGAGGATTGTAAAAAAAATGTAAAACTGGGCAAAATATGTACAAAACTGTACATTGGTTTTACATAATTAATTAATGAATAGAATAGATTTTAAACATAAAACACTTCATTTGTAATGAGAATTATCTATCACAAGCTTTTATCAACCTGCATTGAATGCTTAAGGTAACATTTATTCAGCTGAAAACTCAAAATGTTTGTAATATTTCTTGAACCATGTGAGCGGTATGATATTAACTGCCAAGTGCGAAAAAATAAACGTCACAAATGCCAAAAACAATTCAAGAAAATGTTCTCGAAAAATACAAGAGATGCCCAGAGAGAACGAGCGTGTGACAGCTTAAAAGCGCGTTTTCAAAGTCCAGGCCTTCTCAGGCTAAATCCAGGCCAACATTACATACAAGAACAAAAATGTCAACAGTCAAATAAGTCTTCGGTAGCCTGGAAGACACGGAACACCTGCCACAGACACACCACAGTCTCTCACGCCTTCGTTTCCCAATCAAACAATCGAATCTCTGACCTATTTACCTGACGACCCAATTTAATAACCGTACACATTTCAATTGGGAGAGGAAGTATCTTATCACATCCATTGACACAACACAAAAGATTGGAGAGGGAAAAAACTGGTTTTCCTCGGTGTGTCTTTGGAAGATTTTCTCCTTCCTCTTTTTCTCACCAGTGAGTGAAACCAAGGACAATACAGCAGTAGCCTACTCTGGGCTAGTCTCCCACAGAGCTTAGAGACTGCAGCATAGACTGCCTTGACAAGCCATACATTCTAGCATCATTAACTTCCAATTAACTAGTTAAGTCCCGGCAATAGCCGCCTCGCCATACAATGTCCTCTTGCAGACGTAGCTTCTGAAAAGCAAGCCGCCTCTGCTCCTCTCAAGTAACTAAAACAACAGCCCCATAGTATGTCTTAGGTCCGTGGACGAAGAGGTAACATGTGGAGCGCAGTGGGAAATGCAATGGAGGAAATAAGTGCACCGTGTCATACTGTACATAGCACAATACCAGGATGAAAAAATCCTACCTGGTTAGGATAAAACAATCCTCTTCCGAGGATTCCAAATGACAAATAATCTAGCCCAAATATCTCCAACGATATCAGTCTAGGTTCAACATTGAAAAGAGCATATCACTTACTGAAGAAGGTAAACCTGGAGGAACTTTCCGGACTTTCTTTGTCTGGACCTCTGAAAACCAAAAAGAAAATGACAATTAAACAAATAAGTAAGGACTTGTCAAAAAAGTATTCATCTGATTCCCACGACAAGTCGGACAAATAAATGGCAAATGGAAACCACAAAACCAAAATGAAAGAACAGCTTTATAGTGGGTCTGTCAAAAGAGAACAAGAGGCATTAATGTGTTTTCCTTTCAGGGTTCGAACCAAGGAGAAAGGCTTGATTCTCTTATGGAAGAAAAGGAAGGTGAGACTAGGTGATAGAATTGAAAGGGATTGGAAATTGGCCCAGAGAATATACCAACTCTCAAGGTTACCACGACAAGGCCTGATGACAATTGTCAACGTATTCACTTCGCTGTATCCTCTTTTTACAATTTCATTTCAGCGACATGATAGAGGCCTTGGGTTTAGAACGAAGAGAAAAAAAAAATCACCAGTCTAAACAGACACTATTTGGTTGGAATCTAAAGGTTGTCTGTCATTCATTTGTCCCCATTTATTAAAAATAAAAAAGGTATTAACAAAGGCCTCAGTGTCAATTTGTAGGGCCGTTTTCCGTGACGCTTGAATACAGTTGGATATGATAAATCCGATTCATGTTGGCTTTTATTACATTTGCACAAAAAAAGTGGCAAGTGACTGATGTCTATTGTGACGGAGGGAATTCTCCGGAATCGTGTATCTACCGTGCTGTATGGAGTGCAACGAGTCACTTCTATCATCCACACGTTCCCCAAGCACTCAACCTACGACACCCATAGGGACTGCTCCGATGATGAGAAGGCCGAGTGTATTTGACTGGGTGGCGGGTGGCAGGAGGAGGATAGAGAGACTGGGAAGGGCCACGGGGAGAGCTCACCCATAGGGTCCATGTGTAGGGGTCTCCGTCGTGGATTGCTGCTGTAGTGCTGGTAGTACTGGGCGCCTGGCTTGGTGGGGGAGGTTGCCCCCGGGCTCCCCATCCCCATCTCCCCCCCCAGCATGCTGGGCTAGAACACACACACAGGGCAGACACACGGTCAGAAGGACTTGATCAATGCAGCCTATTTCAAGTATCGCTGGTGCTCTACAATGCTGGCCGATGTGCTTTCCGAGCAACAGTGGATAGTTCCGGAGGAAAGGATGTTCAGAAATCTTAAAGGCTGTGCGGTGGACATGTAAGACAAATGTTGAGATGAAAAAAAAAAAAATCTGTACAGGTAAGGTAACAGTGTCAGTTTGCCATCTGTGATCATTTTGAAAATCCACCTAAATCAAGGAGAATTCCCATTAGACATGTTAAAATCACAAAAGACAGGTGTTGGAATAATAAGACGCAAAAAAATAACACATTCCCACATGTCAGATATTCATAAATAACAATGTAATAGAATCCACGTGAAAGACATACAATATCCAGGTTTAATTGACAACAAAATAACAAATCTGTAATGACTATTGAGTCTGTTTTGAATTTTAAAAATTACCTTCGCCTTAGCAGAAAAGAAAACCACAAGTGTTAGAATTCCAAAACAATGTTGAAATCACAAAAGTAAAAAATGCCTAATTACCTCAACGAGAACAGTGTAATAGTGTCCATGTCAAGAGGTCCAGAAACTGACGCAGACGCTAACTTCTGTGGGGGAGTTGGAACTACTGCCTGGAGAGAAGACCAAACTCAAGGAGCCATATCTCCTGCTTAAACTTTGCCTGCCTAACATTGTCCTCTTAATTGAGTTAAATTATTCAGTAACAACAAGTGCGTGAAGGTTCGTCAACTTCTATGCCAGAGACGTGGGACAAAAAATAAATAAACTAACAGCAGTGTCCTGCTGGGAAGAGAGGAGAATCGTGAAGTGACACGCAGGGAAATTCCCCCAAACTTTATCGATACCTCGAGTTACCTTCCGCGGGAACCAATTAATGTAGTTGATAAAGTACAGAAAAAGTGTTTGCCCTAATCTGAATTCCAATCACTGAGCCTCTCACAACAGACTTAGTAATGCTTCACTAGAACCCCATTCACATGCAAAACAGCCTAAATAGGCCAATTACAAGGCTGCTCCCGACTCCCCGTTAACCCACGGAGAGCTGAGAGGATCTCAGGGCCTTTCGCCTGCTTAAAACAAAAGGACCCTTGTCTTCAAAAAGTCAGTCATAACCACCCCCACCCCCCAACCCTGTGCTCTCTTGTATTTAAGAAGAGTATTTGGGTGGGGTGGACAGGGAGGGTGGACGGGGAGGGTGGACGGGGTCGTGTGGGGGGGTTCCCACTAAAACAAAAGTGGCGCATTGTCTCCCACAGGCACTTTCTCAAGGCCCGCGTCACCCGGGCAACTTGGCCGGCGACGGAATTCTCATGCCCGCTCCTCCCGCCGCCCAATTTTCCGGGAGCTGACGAGCTGTGCCCAGCTGGCAGCCAGCGCCGATATTAACAAAGATAAATGACCAGGCACCTGAACACCACCAGAAGCCTCCCCGTGAAGAATTAAGACTCCAGTCTTGGCATTTCTAACAGAGAGAAGGTATGGCTACTTGGGCACCAAATGATGATTACCAAAAGGAGAAGACATTAAGGTAATTGCAATAAATGCCGTTGGAATAAAGAAAAAAAGAGGAATGAACATAAAAAAGCACTGACGAAAACAGGCAACGCGTCTCCTGATGCCAGTAGTCATGTCATCAGGCTGCGAATGACATGCCCAACCCAAACAGGAAGTGAGACGGCAGACCAGAGTCAGCTGGAGGCTGGGCCCCTAGAGAATGAAACACGGTTCCAAGAAGCCCTCTGGGATTTTTGCCATTGGGGAGTAGGGTAGGTGGGCAAACCTACTGCTTTAGAGGATCAACCAAAGCTGAGTGTTTGATTGTGTAGCGTGTGTGCAGATGGATATAAGCGCTTGAACCAAGGTGAGAATACACAGCTACTCCTACTCGTGTAGCCACAGAGGCTATCCAGCTAGCTGTTTGGCTATCCAGCGGCACATGTTCGACAGTGTGGTCCCCTCCACCCACCTCCACGCCTCTTCCCTCACCCCCCCCTCTGGAGGTTGGGGGGAAATTGATGGCATCCGAGCATTCTCTGTAGTCACGCGAGGGGTGGGGGGGTGGGGAGGTCGGGGTAGCAGGGGCAGGCAGACTTGAGGCCGGAGAGGGGGCGGAGAGAGAGAGAGAGAGGCTGGAGGAGGGGGCCGAGGTGGGGCGGGCGGCGGGTGAGGGGGGCGGGATGCAGGAAGGAGTCATTAATTATGAGGAAGTGCTGGCGAGGCACGGCGCACCTGTACGCTGGCTCCAGCTGACTCACACACCAGCCCGCCGACCAGAATGCACACACACGCACACAATCGCACACGCACAAACACACATCTATCCAGAGGGAGGGAGGGAGGGAGGGAGGGAGGGAGGGAGGGAGGGAGGGAGAGAGAGAGAGAGAGAGAGAGAGAGAGAGAGAGAGAGAGAGAGAGGGAGAGGGTGGGAGACAGACAGAGAGGGTGGGGAGGCAGCGAGGGAAAGAGAGGCAGAGAGAGGTGGGAGAAAGAGAGGGAGAGAGACAGAGAGGGGGCGGAAGGTGGAGAGAAAAAGAGAGAGAGCATGAGAGAGAGAGAGAGAGAGAGCATGAGAGAGAGACAGAGAGCATGAGAGAGCATAAGAGAGAGACAGAGAGAGAGAGAGAGAATGAGAGAGCTGCCCCGGGGCTCTGCTCCCTAACTCAAACCAGCAGCAGCAGCAGCAGCAGCAGCTCGAGCACACAGGGGGGAGAGCCACTCAGCTCACAGAGGAACACAGCAGACACTCCTGCAGCCTGGAGCAACCCAAGCCGCCCCACACGGAGCACAGTCCAAGCCCAGCCCAGCCGCCGGACCAGACACCCCTCGCCCACACACACGACACACACCGCGGAAGGCGAGAGGGCAGGTGCTAGGACCATGCGTCGAGTCACGGGACAGGGGCGGTGCTGTGTCGGTAGACTGACCGGCGTGGCAGGAAACACCTGGTTCGACACCTGACGTCACAAACCACACAGTGCTCCCAGATGGACCCGACCGGTCCTGTGGTACGGCTATGGATGGCATGGTTGGAATGGCTTTGGGCCCACTTGACACACATGCAAATACGCGCTCGCACGCACCCACACACACACACAGCCGAAAGGGAGTGCGTTCTCTCTCTCTCGAGTGGCTGTTTCCCCTTCCCCTCTGGCATGTGGTGGTGGAGCCGCCTGCCATCCGAAAGCAGTTCGGCGCGCTTCGCCTTAATTAGCTATCACGCTCGGGTTGACAAATAAATAGCAATCATTTAAGAACACTTAAAAAAGAATCAGACAGCACATTACACCTCGCCGTATCTGTCGACTTCTGCAACCAATTAAGCAAGCCAGCGCAGGGCTCCGGCACAAGACTGCTATATGTATCCCAGATTTTCCTAGAGGGGAGAGAGAGAGACAGGCAGAGAGAGAGAGAGAGAGAGAGAGAGAGAGAGAGAGAGAGAGAGAGAGAGAGAGAGAGATAGAGAAAAAGAGAGAAAGAAAAAGAGAGAGAGAAAAAGAGAGAGAGAAAAAGATACCAACCATTCAGCCAGCCACAGCTGTGTATAGTTTGGAATCCAGGCTGTTGAGGCCAGACAATCAAATGTGACGGTGTGTGAGAGTCGGTGTGCCAGCGAGGACTGTCACAGATGCACCTGTAGAGCATACATCTCTTGTTATCCTCCCAAGAAGAGCTAGGGTACTGCATAGCCCGAGCACAGCCTTCAGGCGATGAATGGACAACAACAAGAGTTCTGAAGACGTCTAGCCCAGTCCCTCCGATTCAGAACCAGGACCCTGACTTAACAACCGTGACCTGCGCTTCCCATACAGAGATGTACTATTCGGGACACGCATGCTGGAACATGTGGAAAACGAAGGACAGAATGACAATTCTAGAGAGGAGGCAATGCAAAACACACACACACACACAGGCACACAGACACCCACATAGACACACACACACACACATCAGAAGCCATGGCAGCACATCAGGAATGTTCTAGTGCTGGAGCGAGTCCTCTTCAGAGGAGTAGGCGGGGGTGACAGCTCCACAACGTGGGCCTCTCCCCCCCCCCCCACCCTGACAGCTCAGTTCTGTTCCCCATCCACAAACAGCTGTTCCCCACTGCACAAAGACAACCCGCTGTTTGATGTGGCAACATCAGAGGAGGAAAGGGTTAACGCGGGCCCGGGCTGTGGGGGGGGGGCGGCCCGCTTATCACTCATCTCCGTGGGGATGACCCGACGCACGCGCTCTGACACCCCCCGCCACTCCTTCCATCATCTGCCCTGCGACGCCCAGCCCCACCAGAGGAGAGTCTGAGGTGTGTGTGTGTGTGTGTGAGGGGTGCGTGTGGTACCTTGCAGAATGTGACATGAGTTAGTCAAACTCGGAACGAAAGACTTGCTTACTGGATACCACACACACACACACAGACAGACACACACAGACAGACAGAGGCAGTCAGCCTGTCATACCAGCTGACACAATCAGACATATTGAGTCAGACAGGCCCATTTACATGTAAACACACAAGAGGCAGGCAAAATCCGACACACACACACACACAACCCAACCCCAACACAGGCACATAGACCGACACAATACCGTATAAATGACTCCAACTCTAGTTTTTTGTTTTTTTTGGGGGGGGGGGCAGCGAATGCTTCGATCAATAACAAAATAAAATAATCTGCTTATTGGTGCTGGCAGATGTGACTACATTATGCCAGAGCGGGAGTCTCGGGGGAGGGAACACAGTGGATCTTCAAACTGGAAAGCAGCTGTTGCGAAGGAAACATCATACCACACACATGTTCCTGAGGTAAACGCGCAGAATAATAACAAGCATGTAGAGTGGAGAGGAGAGGAGCTGTCCAAGGCCAGCTGGCCGACATTGAGGCTTGACGCCGGCCGGCCCCCTGGACGTCACAAATGGCTGACTGACTGGCTGGCTTCTGGATGGATCCGGAAAAAAATGGAATCCTAACCTCCACTACGACTGAGAGCTTCCGGGAGAGCGAGCGAGCGTCGGGTCGAAAAGAGGAACTTTCCAGGCTTCCGACTTCAACCATCGCTCCCGACGAGAGAATCTCACGGGCTGAGGGGCGGTGGAAGGAACGCGTGCGACGCGCGTACCGTGTACTGTACGTGTGGGAGTGCGCGTGTGTTTGTGGCATGTGCGAAGGTCTAAGTGCGAGTGGGCGGCTGCATGTGGATGCGTTTGTGTATATGTATGAGGGCCAGTGTGTGTGTGTGTGAGCCTGGGTGTTTGCGTGTGTGTGTGTGTGTGTGTGTGTGTGTGTGGACGGCGGGGGGTCCTTGCTGACGGCGCCTCCACAGCGTCGCCCGGGCCAGAGAGAGGAAGAAGCACAGACGACCATGACGAAAGGTGACGGAGGCTGTTCCCTGTTCCGCCCCCACGCCAACCTCCCACTCCTGCTCTCCCCCCCCCTCCAACACCGCCGCCACCACCTCTCATCACCGCCAGCGAGCAGTCACACGGCGACCTGTCCCAGAATCCTTTGCTCGGAGGTCACTGTTAATCCCCGCCCCTGTCAGCCCTCCTGACGGCCCCCGGCGCCACTGTCATCCCTTTCGAACGAAAGCGCCGGTTATCACCGCGGCGACCGCCTGCCACTCCGCCAGCCACACCTGCCAAAATCGCCGCGTCGTCCGTCACCGCGGCAAACACTATGGTAAAACCATGTGATAGCGTATGGTTGGTGAAAGCAGACATTCTTAAGCAGAGGATCTTATTGCACAGTGCACAGATTCTTGGTATATGCCACCCTGACAAGCTGTCACTACGCAAACTCACAAGACAAGCACACACACACCACACACAAATCACAGCCATTGAATAGAACTTGTCCCGAAGCTTGCTTTACACTACCATATGTGATACCATACCATCCGAGACCGGCAAAAGCTACGAGTGTTCATTAACGAATGCCTCCCCGGCTGACGTTCTAACTGTAGTACGTGCGACTGCAAGTGTGGGAGCTCGCGTGTGACACGGCGCGATTTGTCTACCTCCAGTGAAAGCTGGAGCCTGTCTCAACAGGAAGTCGTGTGGGATGCGCTCTCAGAGAACAGCAGGTGAAAGAGGAAGTAAGGCCTACAGGCAGTGTCTTCCACGGCGCTGGCAGGGTCCCACCTCGTTCGCATGTTCCAGGCGTCTTTTGGCGGTTGTGCTCTTGACAACAGGCAATTAACGCTCTGACACACCACAGAAGACAAAAGATACGCTTCCAAAAAATAAAATAAAACGGATACAGAAGGTGAATGCTACATTAATAGTGTACATTTTGCCCTTTTGTGCTCATCGCTTGCCACTCGTTTACTCTGGACAAGGTACCAAAATCTACAAATATAGTCTGAACTATATAGAAAAAAAACATTTATATCATTCAGCCAAATCGTCCAAAATGTAATAAACCTCGGTTTGAATCTCTTTTTCAAGGGAGACCTGGTCAAGAAAGGCAGCAGAACAGCATTCAAAAGCTACATTGACTCACAATTCACAGTACCTACATGAAAACGTCTTCCAAGACATGTAAACAGCTAAATAATCCAGCCAATGGGAAAACAGCAACCCTCCTTCAGGAGGAACCAGGAAGTCCCTAAGTGGTCCTAGCAGGGCCTCACCGCAGAGTCTTTTGTAAGCTGTGCCATAATGTGTAGGCCTTCGCCTACATGTTATATTCTAATGAATACAAATCAGTGCCTAAACATTAATATATAATTATGTTTTAGGCTTGAACGAAATGTATACATAGCCTGGCTCAATTGACAACCGATTCTATAGAGCAGCATGGAATCTGGCCAATGGCAGAGGAGGAGACTTCCTCTTGACACACACTCAATTTTCGTCTCTCTCAGCCAAGTGGGCCTGTATTTCCTCCTTGCACCTTATTGGCCGGGGTCCGCAACCAATGAGAATGGCTTGGCATCGCTGCAAGGAGAGTGGAGGACGGGCAGGATGCTGTGAAAATGCCTCGGCTCGCCTGTCCCTGCAGTCCTTCGCCTCGACCCACTATATTTTTTAGGAACCATATCCCAGGCAGAAGGCTCCCCCATACAGGAACTGAAGGCCTTCTAGTGTAGTGTGTGTGTGTGTGTGTGTGTGTGTGTGTGTTGGGAGGGGGGGGTACAGTCACTGGCCTCCACACTGTCAAATCCCTCCCTCAAATGTTTTTACTATTACTATTTTGTAGTAAGACATCTCATTGTTGACTCATGGTCAGAAGGCCATGTTAAAACGCTGGCTGTTGCTATGTTCTTCTCCCTAGTTACACCATGTGGGAAGGAGCTCCAGCAAAAAAAAAAAAAAAGCCCCAAAATCTAAACATCCATCGTCAGCAATGAATCAATGATTGGCTATTTAGTGTCAGCTGTTCACGTCTGAGGAAATATCGATTGGAGGGAATGGACGTCTTGATTCATGAAATCGTGAAGATGTCATTCATAAAGGACCACTCAAGGCCCTCCATAAGCAGACTGGCAGGGACATGCCAAGCAACACCACAAAAGAAAGGGGCCCACTAACAACAGCTGAAAAGCAGGACTGAGACTTCCCACAAACTTTGAGAAGGAAGCGACAAACTTCGGCTCTCTGTAGTCCTCCAGCTCTCTGTCCACAAACGCTTGGTTGATCAGCGCTGACGTTTCATTAAGGATATAGTATTTACTTTCCAAACAGATTCGCTCGCATGACTTTGATGGGACTGGGAGGTCAACAGACTTGTAATAAGGTAAGCACTGCTAGACAGACCAGATTTTGCAGGATAGAATAGTTTTGTGTACTTTTTTTTAACACAACCTCATGTTTGGAAAGTAAAGTGTAGAACTTCATTTTGAATTTGGGGATTTCAGGATTTGGGCTAAAAGATATGGCACAGTTTTGTTTGGTTATTTTGGCATGTTTCTTTGGAAGGAGTAATGAGAAGCAGTAAGAGTTCTGAATCCCAAACAAGTTCCACAGAGCTTTGATTCACCAATCTGCTGCTGCTGTATTTCCTCCATTGCTCTCTAACCTAGCAAATGGAACCGCACCAACATTCGTAAAATCCAAACCTCCGTAATCATTCTTCCCAAACCGAAACATTTCCCTATTGGGAAAACCAAACTCGATTGGCGAAAAAGAAAGAAACAGTGATCGTTTTGTACTTTTAAGACTGAATCCAGATATCTGAACGCTGTTTGTCGTCGAGGAAGAACATCGGTATTGGTGTGTGAGAACACACCACACGGGGAAGAGCCAACGTCGCCTGCGCCGCTCTTCCACTTGGCTGCGATGTGAGTTAGGCTGTGAGCGAGCGCTTCTCCGTTCCAGCCAGCATACTTTACATACCAGTCCCCCTCCCTCCCCCCCATCTCATCTCATCCCTCCACCCACCCCCCCCCCCCCCCCCCCCCCAATCTTCCGCCGCGCACTTTAATAGGTAAATGCTAGCTCTAAGCTTCCCTCGCCTCACTGTCAGGGTCCAAAAGGGAGCCCTCAGCAGTTTCGGGGAGAGGAGTCGGAGCGCTGTGTGTGGGGGGTGGTGGAGGGGTGATGGGGCTGGGGGTGAAGGCTTTGCTCCACCAAATGACTACAAGTGCTGCCTCAGCTTGAGCCGAAGACCACAACTGATTTCTGGAGCGATAATAGAAATGTCGGCATGCTTTGATCTGGAGGGGGGGGGGGGGGGGGGGGGATCGTGTATATACACCCTCACCCCCCACCAGCACCACCACCACCACCAACCCCCCCACCCACACACACACACGGAACCACACTCTCGGCCCAATACACACCCGTAATACCATTACAGTGGGTGTATATATTTTTCTGCTTATGCAGACGGTTTGTCCCGCTGGCTGGCTGGGCTCAGGAGGCAGCCAGGACACGTTCGAGAACGCAGCCGACGATAAATCAAAGCGGATTGATGCCGCTGTTGAGTCATCAGGGCCCAGAAACACAGAAGAGGGCCTATTAACCATTGTCAACGCTTGTAAAACGGAGGTAAAAATGATAATGCTAAACAAACACAGTCAACAATAGTTTGCCATTAAGATGTAAATTAGCAGATGGGGCCATATAGCCGATAAGGCTTTTTACAAAGCAATAATATTGCATCAACCGAGACTTGTGAGTTAGGGATTGTTGTCTTTCTTTCTTGAGTTTCTGAAAGCATATGACCCTGCACATGAATGCATTAGGCTATATTAACTATGGTAGTAAACGAGAATATGATCTTTTCTGATTTTAATATCTGAAGGGAAAGAACTCTGATTCAGTTAGAAGCAACTCGAGACACTGGCGTAGATTACGAAAACATTTGAACACGGTCTATCCTACCATGTCTTTCACAATGTCTCTAAGCAACCTTAAGACAAAGGGGACTCCCATAGCTCATGCTTTCAACCAGACTGGTTTTCTTACCGTCAACAGTCTAACTTTGCCCCCTTCTCTATTCCTACCCAATGAATGCAACCTTCGTGCGACTGGCACACTTGGCATACGTCCCGGCGGAAAGACCACGATGGCAATGTCCAGAATGGGGTATGTGTCCATGGCAACATGGCGGTTTCATGTGCGGATCAATGGGACATGGGCACGACATGGGACACCCAGTGACGCCCACTATGGCCCTATTCCAATGCATGAAACAGTAACAGTTGTAAAAAAAAAAAATAGCATGCCCTTCGGACTTAAAGCAGATTCTCAAACCTAATAGAACTGGTAAACGTTAACACAGTGGGAACACATTCAGATTTCTTGTATTGGGACCATTTAAAAAGGAGAACTCTATAACAGACCACTGTTGCAAAACCATGGCATCACGCTCAGCTAAAGCACCCCAGTTGGCAGTGCTATAACTAATTAAAACTTCTCAGCGCTCAAAAAAACACACCCTTTGTCTATCGCAACCCTATTATTTCAAAGACGTGCAAGAATACATGTAAATATGACATTGTTCCCTTAATGTACAGTATTAAAAGGTCATAAAATGTTTAGATGGTACATAGAAAAACTAAACACACCAGTAAGATCTCTTAATTATCACTGAATAAATGCAAATCCAGATTCACTGGTGAAGAGATCAATGTACTTTTTTGCAGTAACCAATACACATTTGAGATGCTGATTACTTAGAAAACCACCTGTTGTTATCGACAGATGCTAGGAAAAGAAACAAAGGCTAACTTGAGACTGAATATTTAAAGAGATTTTTTTCTCTCCATCATAGTACCATATAAACTACCATTAAATACAGTGAACAGCAACAAAACCGAGTGTATCACATCACAAAGCGAGCTGATATTGGAATTTGGCAATTTGCTTCCATAGTTGTATCCGTCATGCACGCTGTACTGCACGGGTCAGTTTTGTGTTCGTATATATACAGTATACATGGACATTTCCTTTACCTGGTGGCAGCCGTGTGGGGTAGAGTCTCTCCCATAAGAGTAGGATCCTCTCTCTGTTTTACCTGGAGAACAAGGAGAGAGAGAACGTTACAATATAATCACTCTCTTTCTGTGGTGAAAAAGGTCACTAGTACGACCTTGAACAACGTGCTGTGGGGGGACAAGCATTCGGCTTCAAGGAGAAGCCCCCTCAGACTGATATCATGTCATGATTCCTGTCACATCTTCCCGGGGACAGTATGACCATTTTAGGTAGACCAAACAGCTCTGCTTGCTGGGGGTGTAAGGAATGCCACAATTCTGTTCCAGCTACGGTGGCATTCCTTTCCAAAGCACTTCCTATAGAACCAAACAAACATCAGGGACCTCACAGATCCACACACGCCACAAACCCATTCATGTGAACTACCCTTTATTCGTCATTTTTAGAAGATCTCTCAACTAATCACGGCAATCAATTCAGTATGATAGGTAAAGAGCATACGCTGTATTTTTTTCTTTTTTAAGAAATGAATGAGGGTTTAACGGATTATTTCATTCAGATTGCGATTGTTCCTCGAGGTTTATGTGGTTTGAACTCAGCCTGGTAGTAAATGTAGCAAATGCCTAAAACGTATCTTAGGTTGACAGCGGGATACAGTGTGGATTACCGAGTACGCTGACCCCACTAAGGACATTTCGACAGTAAATTGGGTATGTGTGAATGGGAGTGAAGGAGAGAGAGAGCTCTTCCCGATGCAACAAAGACCCGTAATCTCGTGCTCGTGGACCTGTGCGGCACCGTGGACGGCTGAATGGCTGTTCGGCGGTCTTAAGCTCCGCAGGATCGCTGCCAACTGCCTTACCTCGCGCACACACAAAGACGCCCACGTTTGAGAAGCTCGGAGATACACACACACGCGCGCGCGCGCAGAATGCACACGTGGATATGCGCGACACATAGGAAGACAGGTGCGTGCGCACACGTTGCGTAAGGGCTTTTTTTGCACACTTACTAGGCCATAGGAAAACGTTTAGTTGGCTAAATAATGACAAATCTCCCTGAATCCAAAATCCGAGCTAAAAAATACATGGGAAAGTACAATATGATGTAAATACAGCAACAATGTTTAAATCTATAATCTTGCCTTAGCGGCAAAGCTCAAAGTCCTTACGCAGCCGAGGATCTATTGACCTTTTCAACCCCTGTACTTCAAAGCAACCGAGAGCAGGACTACTACATAAACAAAAATCCTTGGTATTTTAATTTATTTGTAAGAGTACCAACGGATTTAAGGATTGGACCGGGAAACAGGCAAGTTCCAAAGGGTCAGACTGGAGTTCATGACCCCGACCACATTCTGTAAACTGTGTCACATATTGTCTGGCGCACACTAACAAAACTGGAGCACAGAATTTAATAAGCATGACACATTGCTAAATGTATCCTTAATAGATTAAATTCCATTTATTTATGATCTTAAAAAATATATATTTAAAAGAAAATAAATCCACTATTTCCACTGTTAACCATGAAAATGGGAGATAAATATCTCAGGGTAATTCTTATGAATGAAAGTATAAGCCTTTGATTTATTTATTTTATCATTTAAATTGAAAACTTTCATTGTAATATCACAATGATGTTTCACATTTGAACATAAACATATTTTCATCACTAACAATATGTTACACTGAATAAAACAACCCAAATCCTGCTGTTTAAAATGACTTATACGTCAAATGTCGTGACTTGGATAACCTATTTCGCAAGTGAACTCCATAAGCAATTTCGCTATCACATTGTCTTTGATATCCAGTGAACATGTCACACACTGGGAGGGAATGATCCCGCTTCCGTGGCACGCGCGGCGAGCGAGTGTTCCGAGGCACACGAGAGGTTTCCAGACTCGTCAGATGTGTCAGTGTGAACCCTTCCTCTGCCGGCCGAGGGACCCACACGGAGACACCAGCCCAGATGACACCACGGAGGCCGGGAGGACACGGCTCGGCCTCGCCACAGTAAGCTGTCAGTATCTGATGGACGCGAAGAACACATTGGAGGCGAACTGGGGGAACGCTGACAGTTGTCCGACAGTTTGCTATGTGACTGTCAGTCCGGCTCCAAAATGATTTGTTTACTTTGTCCGAGAGGACAGTGTTTGTGTGAAACTGGAGAACAAAATCTCTATCCCAGACGATACCGTTCGTATTAAGCGACACAAAGACGGCATGTCATACAAGGATAGGAGGGATTCCCATTAAGGACAATCATTTCAGAGTGATGTTGCTTGACAGGCAATACTTTTTTGAAAATTAGTCGGCAAATGGTCGTTCTTTTCCCTCTCTCTCTCTCTCTCTCTCTCTCTCTCTCTCTCTCTCTCTCTCTCTCTCTCTCTCTCTCTCTCTCTCTCTCTCTCTCTCTCTCTCTCTCTCTCATTCTCCCCCCAACAGGAAGACAAACATTGAATGCTTCCTACCTAAGAGAACTTTCTCACTCTTTAATACCCTTTAATTTCCCTGTCTCTCAAGAGTCCTGGTCTCTGAAGCAGGATTGTATTAGGTTTATGAGGTCCCAAAACTTAAAATGAGACTTTGGTATACAGTATAGTTTAGTAAAGAAAGGTAATTAATTCATTTAAATATTAAACTGAAAGTCGTTATTTTAAAATAATAAAACACTAATGCTTTGGCATAAATACGATTAGAAAAATACTGCTGCGGACAATTTCAACTTTTCAATCATGTATTGTGCCAATGTACCAATGCTGAAAATAACACTGAAACATGAGCAATATTCAACGTTCACATCAAGTATTTGACAGAAAACGTCTAAAAGTATCTCAAAGAACTGCATTTCGTATAATATATGAATGACATGCCACTTCTGAAACCACAGCATTTAAGTCAGAATGACGTCTGTTCCACCGGTCGCCTTTGTGTCTGTTACAGCCGTAAAGATATGGTGAGGACAGCAGAATGGAAAATTCAAAAGCGTCGTAAAACTAAGATACCCAACTTGCAATGCAGTTGCAAGGCTAAATTTGTTGAAATATATATAAGCAAAGGGCACATGTGGGCGGATGCTTCAGACAACTTAAGTGCTGGCTAATTAAAAAATAACAACGGTGCCACTCCACACATCTTTTGAAAGTTTGCGTATTATGAGGACCCATCGAATCCAGAGCGGATCAAAAAACACATTATTTAAGGTTTGACATTGTGATTCAATAGGATACATTGCACTGGAAAAAAAACACTAAGTGCGGTTTAAAAAAAAAGATCTAGAATCTGATGTGTTATTATTTATTATGATATTCTACTTACATTCTTCTGGAATGTGTACAAATATGCTTGCCTTTTTGTGTCTTTTTTAGCGTCTTGACAGACCTAGATTTGTACTCCTGTCTGCAGGCCAAACTGCTAACATTATGTAAGGATGTTTTTTCTTTAAGGTTAAATATACGTTACGGGGCAGCAGCATGAACACACAGAAGTGAGGATATTTGTTACACATGATCTCAATTGGTAACCCCATCTTTGATCTCGCTTAGTCTCTCTCTTAGTCTCTCTTTCCATACACATTCTACTTACTTCTTATTCATTCCTGGTAAAACCTAGTTGTAAAGTGTGGTTGTACAGGGCCAATGTAACCACTCTGGAGTCCATACACACGCTAACTATTCCTTTCTTTTGCGCAAGTGATACGTGAAAGTCCCTTTTTTCCCCCCTCGAATTTGAATATTTAGATGTGCCTCGCAGCCGTGCGTTCCGTTTGGTTGCTGTGAATGAAATTGTGACTGGCCAAATCAGTGTAACCACGGTCAGAGATAGATCGGGATGGAGAACGGGTCTGGTGAGAAGGGTTAAATAATCTATTCTTATTTCATGTGGGGGAGGATGGCTGAACTGCACAGACATGAATCATTCTTAGCAATTCAAGTGTTTCCATGACATCAATGGGCATCCTTCCAAAACTCTCCAGACAAAGTCTTAAAGGTACTGAGGGAAGCCACACAAGCCATGCTGGCTTCACAACACACCGACAGAATAAACAACAAAAAACACATAGCGCATAAAACAAAAAAAACAATGTCTCTCCAAGGAGGTTTTGCATTTTGTATTCAAAATTATTTTGGACTCGTTGGTGTACGAGCAACCATTAGAAAATGCTAGACAGGCATTGATTTCTTGGCACGGAGCAGCGTGAATATATCAAACGATAGACGAATAACCTACTGTACGTTATCGCCTGTGACATGATACATATCAATCTGTCAGTGTTTGTCAGCCTTTACATCATCAATACATTTGTCGTTTGTGATAGGCAGAGCGACGCGTCGGGGGAAAGCTATTGATAGGCAATAGTCAGAATCAAATCCGGGGGAATTAAAATTCAGTGGCAGCATTACGAGAGCTGTGGACTTGTTAAGTTCTTTTGAATGCGCTTGATTACATTCTAGGCAGGCACCCCAATGCAAAACAGCCTTCATTATCCAGCCCCCTCCCCCATCTAGGAATCAATACAAAAAACAAACAAACAGCACAACAAGACAAACAAAACCCAACCTAATATGTCTAATAATATTCTAACACTGCAACAAAAAACCTCAGTCCAAATTGTAAACGGTACTTTTGACTTACACTTTAAGATTGTATAGTACCCTTTTACAGTAACAAACCACCCACACAAAGGGAGTAACCTGACATTGTGAGAATGAAGGCTGCCTCGCTTTAAGACTTTAATTTTTGGGGGGGATTTCTTTGGTGGTAAAGTGACCATTTTTTTTTTGTTGTCAAACGGTAATCGTCTATAGAAACAGGTTCAGTGTCTCTGCGATGCCCGAGTGTGTTTGTTTCAGACTAAACCCGCTTGCGAAATGCGGCAGGCACTGCAGATTTTTGTTGGCTCAGTGACAATGGTGGCACTGCCAAGCCCTATGGCTAAAACTACTAAAAGACGCATAAGGATGGCATTAGAGCTCAAATCTTCTCTTTTTTTTCGAAGCATGGCATACTTTGGTCTGGGTCTCACTGTTTTGGCGTGTTTACATGTTTTTATGTATTTATCAATCCCTTCCTCATCTCCTGTGATCTGATAATAACCAACACCTGAAATGCGGTTTGAATTGATGTGCTGTTTTTCTTTGTGCATGCGTTTTATTGTCAATGTTGTCATTCTTTTTGTCTTTGCATGCAAGCACTGAATAAGGAATTCTTACAATTTCATTCTTTCATTTTTTGTATTCATTGCTTTTGTCTTAAGGATTTGGGCAACATTGTCACAATGCATGAGACACAATAGCTGTTGGAAACATACACAACGTATTACACATTTGTTTTGCCGCCACTAAAGCCTTAACAAATGAAAAACATCGGAAATTACGCTCAAGAAACAAAACCATAGAGAAAAATCTTTTATGACAACATTCAGGAGTACTTAAGACACCAAAATCTCAGTGAGAGCTATTATTGATATAACACAATTTAGCTGTAGCACAAACAAAGGAGGGATGCTACAGTGGGAAATTGTGTTTATGCATTGTGATGTCAACAGATGAGGACATCTAATTTTGAACAAAAGTCTCTCTGGATTCTTGGGGGGGGGGGGGGGGGGGGGCAGGGGGATTTGATGCTGCACAGTGAGCGAAAGTGTGAAATTTCACATTAGTGGAGACAAATACATTCTATTACACATGCATTTGGCCCAACTGACTAGAAGGGTGCTTGCGCATGTATCATCCTATCAACCGAGAATGTGTTTCAAACTTATTTACAACAGCCGCAAAAAACACTATTTCGCAAACAGGCTTGTCTGACGTGACATTTCGTGTTTTGTTTTTTCTATCATCTGCAGGAAATTAAAACGCTGCTCTTCGGGATCGGAGCGTCTACCGATCGGAAGCGATATTGAAACCTCAACCCTGGCTGAGGTAGTCTGGAAGGCCTTCTGTATCAGCCTGGCATGCAGCGGTCCGCTCTGCCCAGGGAGGTGGGGCTTTCCAGGCAGGGTGTGGAGAGACGGAAGCCCTCAGCTGGTAGTAGGCATCGACACAATCGTGCCTCGTTCATGAAGAACATCCCCTACACGCCCCGCACTGTGACTGCTGTCGACGGCAGACACAGAGACACGCACCCCCACCCAAGGAGACCGGGCAGAAGGACACAAAGGACACAGGCGTCATCAACGAATTCCCGCTCTATAAAATGCGCTAAAGGTTTGGTAAAAACCTTTATCGCAAAAGCGGAGCTAAAATAGTCTTCCGTGTGGCGTGCAAAGCGACCGAAGGTTCTTTCTGCGAGCTGAGAATAGTCCGGAAGGCGGGAGACGCAGCTGACTGGGGGGTTTGGTAGAAACACCACCTAAGACGTGTCAGGTGGAAGGGGTCTGAGAGGGGGAGGGTACAGGGACGTGAGGGCACCCTCACACCCGCTGAGATGGAGGGACCTGCCGTTGTCAGGTGTCCCCGAGCGGGGGGGGGGGTAGGGGTGGGGGGGTGGGCGGGCTGGGAGGTGCTCGTGGGTCGCGGTGACCCCGCTCCTCATCACAGCTCCTGCCGAAAGCTGTCTCGCCGTGATGAGCTTCCTGTCACGTGACCTTTCCGAACCCGACTCGGATCGGCTTCTCCCTGTCTCTCACATGTCATTGTTGTCCTCCCACGCCAGCCGTAACCGATCCTCCCCGCCGCCCCGCTCACTTGATGGCCAAAGTACCTGTAGTTAACGCGTCCATCCTTCCCGCCCAGACTTTGCCACCTCGAGACGAGGCAATGACATGTTTGACTGCAGAACGGGGCACAAATCGGCAGCGGGGAGCAGAAACCAGCCAATATACCTGCACACACAGCTGTGGAGACGAGCAATTTTTTTTGTCCAGCACCTGTTTTTCGCAAAGAGCGTTAAACTTCAGATGAGGGGACGCGCAGGCAATTACTGGAACGTCTTTTGTGAAGAGCTGGCACAATTAGGAGCGGGGGGCTGGATTGCTTCCTCCATCACTGTCAGGGAAAGACCCGCTCAAGCAGAGCAGAAACAATTGAACTTGACCACAATTAATGCCCATCCCCGATTTTATTAAGTAACACGTACTGTACAGCAGTAACTTCCAAACCTTCATCTTCATAAATACATTCAGAATCAAATCTGGTGACACAGCAGTCCGGACATAGTCCTAACTTGCTGTTTTTATGTAACCTAGTATGTCTGGGTTCCATCTTTTCTCACTGACTACTGAGGGAGGCCTGTGGATTCTAAGAGAGTGTGCCGTCACAATAAATACGACTTGATTCAGCACTACTTTTCTCTGGTTTCCCTCTCTGGCCTTGCAACACGTCTTTCCCAACGAGTTTCACTTGCCGCTGCTGTGCATCCGCCTTACATTACGCGTAGGCTACGTGCGTGATGTGTGTGTGATGTGTGTGTGATGTGTGTGTGGTGGTGGGGGGCCGACATGGAAACCTCTGAGGAAGAGGACGTCCAATGAATGTCCTAAAGCCAACAGAGCCCGCTTAACGAGCATCTGTGACAAGCAAAAGAAGATCCCGGAAAAGTAAACAGCATCGTTATTACGTCAGCCGCTTCGTAACGAGCCTGGTGTTCTGACAATACGTATAAGCCAACCTTTCTAAGTAAACACGCTGTCCAACCAAAACCTTTCCCTGGGTTTTCTATGCAAATACTCCCGTTTTTTTTCTTCTCCCAAATCTGGGAGAGCCTAATGGATCACCCCCCCCCCCCCCAGCCCCCCAGCCTGCCTCCCCCGTCTCCTATAATTACGGCGCGCTGGTTGAGGAGGCTGTGGTGGCTTGGTGGGGGAGCAGGTGATCCGTCAGAAACAGCTGGAGACAGAGGAGGCTCCAGCTGCTGGGGGGCGCAGGCAGGCAGGCAGGCGGGCAGGCAGGCAGGCAGGCAGACAGGCGGGCAGGCAGGCGGGCGGCGCCGCGCAACGCGGCCGTCAGTCTGTCCGGCCTCCACGCCCACCCCCCCCCAAAAAAAAACCTGTTTGTGACGCTGTGGGCGCCCACGCGGGTCAACATACACACCAGCGGAGGGTTTGTAGGCATATGATGTGAGGCTGGTTTACATTGGTGTTCCATGTAAGGTACAGCCGAGATCGAAGTATCCATGAGACTCCGTCTGTCGATCTGGTTGTGGATAGGGACCACGGTCAGCAACATTTGATGGGATTCGTTTGACGGAGGCCACGGATTGCTGAATACGTTTCTGAATGGTTTTGGGGTGGCTTGATGTGGGTTCCTGTGATGCTCTGAGGTGGAGAGGGGCGAGGGGGTTTTGGGGTGAAGAGGTAGAGCCAGGGAAAACAGCTCTATTGAGAGGGGAAAAGGTGTTCTCTGATAGGTGGTCACCAGTCTCCCCTCCCACCCTCTTCATTGTTGGCTTGCCAGCACTGTCCTCCCCCTCCCCACCCCACCCCAAGGACACCGGGGACCAATCGCAGTTGTGTGTGTGTGTGTGTGTGTGTGTGTGTGTGGGGGGGGGTAGTGGTGGCAGTCCACGGGCGGTGGGGGGGATTGGAGAGAGGACAACGGGGGGGGATAAAGAGGGGGCGGAGGAGGTGTGGAGATTGAATGAGACAGTGGGGGAGAGGGGTTGGAAGCGAGGCTGGAGGAAGTGGTGGTGAGGTGGGGGTCTAGGGGGGGACAGAAAGCAGGGGCTGGGGGTAGCTGTCCTGGCACTGGTCCTCGCCAGGTGGAGGCAGGCACTCAGGCTCGTCCTCGTCCTCCTTGGTTCAGAGGCTTGGCAGCCAGCATTGATTAGGCCAATCACAAGGCAAGAGGGGGGCTCCACGCCACCACAATGTAAACCACCGCATGGCTTGAAATTGGAATTCTAGCCATTTTTTCTTTAAGTCGGGGGATATGTATATATATTATATATAGCAGTATTATTATAGTGTTATTTTTATAGTATTTTCTTTGTGGAGGTGGGGAGGGCATCAAGTCTATGCCAATAGGGCTGTGCGATATGACCAAAATCTCATATCCTGATATAGGTCCTTTCATATCCCGATAACGATATCGATATTAAGATATGGTCCATTATGCAAATTCAATGAATAAATCGTTTATATAAAATGACCACACGGAGAGGCCAATTTCTTATAACAAAAAAATAATTATATACTCGACAATATATTTTAAAAAACATTAGTGCATATGCTCCCAAAATTGAATCTGTGTGACCTCAAAATATATTTGGGAGTGTAGCAGGCTACTTAATTCACTGGAGAGGTTCAAGTGGACACTGCACCTTTAAGGGCTCAGTGAGTTCTGGGCTATGTTGTGGGTAGCTAGGTCAAGCTAGACAATTTACCTTTGTGTAAATTGCCATCACTATATTCCAAGTCCATTTATTGCTAATTGCTAATGTGGGTCTTCAGTTTTCATGTCTTAAACCTCCCAACACACCGCACCCTCAACACTGTGCCGCTGTCAAGGGGAATATGCAATGGTCATGTCCAGACCTAAACAAACAGGCAGGCACCAGCTACTCCTCTCCTCCCCATCTCTCCTGCACTCTCCACTCCCCTCCGCACCTCTCCTCTCCTCCCCTCCTCACACACACACGCCCACACAAACACACTGTCCGAGGATTTCTGACAGACATATACCAGACAGATCATTTGAATGATCTCCCTGCACACCCAACACACTGAGAGAGAGAAAAAAAATCCCTCAGGGTACATGCGACTCGATGGACGACGCAAGGAGAGGTCAGAGGTCGGGTGCTTTTCCCGCATCCGCAACCATCCGGGAACCATCGGACGGCTGGTGACGTAAGCGTCCGTGACAGGTTCTAATCCGGGCACGGGCGACGGCGGTGATGCCCCACGCGGAACGGGTAAGGCAAGGTGGCATATAGGTCAACGTCTGGAGGGGGAAAATCGACAGTGCGCCTCCTCTCCCGACCGGGTCTTGCGATCCCTCATCGCGCCGCCCGCGGCGGCCGCCTCAGCCCCCCGAAACGCCGGGGAAGGCGGCGAGCGCTCGGAGCAAAAATCTGCTTCCAGGACAATCCATTATATCTGACAAGTTAAATGTTCCATAGTACACCATATGGCAGTGGAGCAGCGCCCGCAATGGAAGAGAGAGGCTCAGGAAATGCATCACAATTAAGGTGTTTGGCTACAGTTTGGGATTCTTTCCTTCGGAGCTCGTCTGGGCCTCTTCCTCGCGTCTCTCTCCGACTCCTTCTCGCTTCGGATGTGCCGTCTGCCTCAAGGTCCTTACTGGACCGGGCAACACAAGAATCCGAGCGCGCAAACGTTTTTATTTCAGGCAGTGAGCAACATAAACAACAGGGTTAAACTGTATTTGAACTAGATCTCTCCCTCATTCCCCCCCCCCCCCCCCCCCCCCACACACACACACACGCACCACCCTCCCAGTGCCAGGGAACACGTGGAAAACCTCATCTGATAAAGAAGGCCTCTGCCTCGGTAAGCCGGTGCGTAATGACACTTTAAATACTTTGAGAATCTCTCCTGTGGATATTGGCAGGGCTCAGCCGGGGGGGGGGGGGGGGGTCGAACCTGGAGCGACAGAAAAGAGTAATCTCCTATCCATCTAACGCCGCCCGGCCCTCCCTCCCTCCCCCCCTCCCTCCCTCCCCCCCCTCCCTCCCTGCCCCCCTCCCCCATCCCTGACTAAGCCTGGGCAGGATCACAGGTCCGGCATGTCAGATCAAACACACTCCAGCCCTGGACGAGGACACTAATGCCGAAGGTAGCTCTCAACCACACTACTCCTCCTAATGATAATCATAATGACAGACACGACAATCCCAATAATAACCACGGCCGTCGACAACAACAAAGCGACCCCGCAACTTGATATGACCGACAATCGTTTCACAACAGCGGTCTCTCTCGAATCAGACAATAGCAGGGAAGGCAACAAGGAAATAATGAATAGAGGGATTTCTGTTCAGGACGAACCCCAAAAAAATGTGTCCGTAACAGAATGAGTGTGTGCGAGGGTGGGTAGGGGGTGAAGGCATCGCTTACATCGCGACAAAGAGTGAGAGCACTGGGAGCACTGGGAAAACGAATGCTATCTGTTTGGTTAATTGGTTTGTTACCAGTGTGCACACAGACACGCTTTCCAACGTCCCTGATTCGAGCCGCGAACGGGGGCCGAACGGGGACCCAGAGACTTGACTGGTGCTGAGGAGAGAGGGGGGAGGGGGGGAGGGGGGAGGGGGGGAGGGCTAACAGGATTTTCTTGACACCGTGTCATAGCAGGGGACCCGTGGTTACGTAACGTGCTCGGAAGAACGATTCTGCCAACCCGTGTCCCCTAGAGGTGCACCGGAGAAGACATCCGTCCCTCCATCTCGCCATCCCTCCATCTCTCTACTAGACTACTACTCTCCTCCCTTCAGAAACTGTGTGTGCGTGTGTGTGTGAGAGAGAGTGCGTGCGTGCGTGCGTGAGAGCGTAATCGCGTGTTTGCGTGCATGCGTACACGTATGTGTGTGAGTGTGTGTGTGTGTGTATGTACAGTACGTGTAAAAAAAAACACCAGAGACTCCGCCTTAGACCCAGATCTCCCATTGCTCCTTGCCAGGGTCATTAATGATGCAGACTGATAAACTGTTGACACAGCCACTTAAGTCAACTGAACCCGAGTTCTTACACCTCCATCCACTCTAATTGAATCATAACTCCATCATACTAATTGTGGTGGCTGATACGAGGCTGTGGTAATTTCAGACTGCTCTCTGCTGGGCCAGAATGCCAATATCCCCCCCCCCCATGTTTATTGCCTAAAAGCTTGACTGAAGAAAAATAAAACCCACACGCGAGCACACACACACGAAAAACGAGAGGGAAACACGCAGCGGGGGGCTGTACGTTAAAGAAGCAAGGTCACAAATTATAATGAACACTTTCCAACACCTCAGTCTGGGCCATAATGGCTGCTAGCAAGGAGGAGGGGGAGGGGGGGTAGGGGGGGTAGGAGGGGGGGCGGGAAGAAGGAAGAAAAAAAAAGAAAAGATAAACAGCTGTAGGAAGATAATGAGTGTAACACGAACCCAACACTTGCCTGTGTTACGCGTGCATAGGCATCACACGATACCCGCACACACACCATTTCTCCACTCCTCAACAGGGCAGCGCGCTAAGGACGGAGGACGGAGGACGGGAGGCGAAACAGGAGTGATTTGCCTTTCAACGGGTCCGCTTTCGGACCTGGGAGGGGCTTGAAAAGCGCTCGATCCCCTAAGCTCCCTTCGTCGCTCCACTCGGGGGCCGTTCACACACAGGGCCGCGGTGGGGTATGTGGGGGAGAGGGAGGGATGCCCCTACCCCTGCCCTGCTTTCGGAAACCATCGCCTGTCTGTGTGTGTGTGTGTGAGAGAGTTTGTGTTTGTCTGTGTGTGTGTGTGTCTGTGTGTGTGTGTCACAGCCAGAGTTGATGACCCCTAACTTGTCCACCCACTGCTGGTCGGTCCAGGTTAACTCTGGACTGGAGCTTCCGTGTCGAAGGCCATGGTCCTGGGGAGCTGTCCCTCCACCTGCCTCCTCCTCTACCACAACCATCCCACACACCTGCCAATCCAGCTCCCGCCTGTGTGTGTGTGTGTGTGTGTGTGTGTGCAGTATCTGTCTGTGTGGGTTTATGGGTATAGTGTGTGTGTATGTGTGTTTGATTGGGTTGATGGGTATGTGTGTGTGTGTGTGAGTACAATATCTGTCTGTGTAGGGTTTATGGGTATGTGTGTGTATGTGTGTTTACGTGTGCGTACGCGTGCTTGTACGTTGATGGGCGTGTGTGTGAGTGTGTGTGTGTGTGGTGAGTGCGTGCCACGACAGCCTCTGCCCTGGCACTGCCATGCACGTGCCCCTCCGCCTTTCTGCTCAAGCGTCCACAAAGAACAGCATTGTCCGTGCGACAACAAAAACAAATCAATAAAACGAAACGTGCCTGCGATACTAACAACAAAAATCCCCCCCCCCCCAAATACACAGGGCTTCATATTACAGTTTTTCTCAATTGTTTACACACAAATACTGGTACTTGAGACACAATGACCACAACATGTAACTCATGCACCAACCCCATGAACCAATTGTGCTAAACTACAAGCACAATTCCTGCTTTACACTCAAATTGCAGTTCTAACACACACTTTTTTCAAAACACTACACACAATTCTCTGCATTTGGCAGAATTTTCATGAAGAAAATCTTTTGTTTTCACAAAGAACACACTGCCATTCAAATATGCACACTGACTCATCGCATGGACAAACACCTGTCACACAGTTTTACAATTAGCAATCAGAGCTTTAGAATACAGTTTTTCTCGATTGGTTACACACATTTTCTGAATGCATACCTCATACTCTCAGAACTCTACACACAAATCAAAAAAACACACACACAATGGGCAAAACCCCTCACTTCTCCTGCAAAATTAAACTTAACATTCAAAACAATGTTATTTAATCTCAAAATGGTATTTTGTTTTCAAATGACAAACACAAACCATCATATGAATAGACATTTATAAGAACCATTTGAACACTGATGTGCTCAATGTAAAACACTATGATGAATGGAAAACACTTCTTCTTCATTCATCAAAGTGAGTTAGGCCTTTTTTAGTTCAGTGTTACATTTACTACAGACAGTACATACATAAGTGTGTTGTAAAATATCCTCTGCCTCTGTTTCCAATGTTGGCATCCTTTGCTCAAAAACAGAAAAGGTCACCTGTTGCCCTTTTATTCTAAAGCTCTGATTGCTAATTGTAAAACTGTGTGACAGGTGTTTGTCCATGCGATGAGTCAGTGTGCGTATTTGAATGGCAGTGTGTTCTTTGTGAAAACAAAAGATTTTCTTCATGAAAATTGTGCCAAATGCAGAGAATTGTGTGTAGTGTTTTGAAAAAAGTGTGTGTTAGAACTGCAATTTGAGTGTAAAGCAGGAATTGTGCTTGTAGTTTAGCACAATTGGTTCATGGGGTTGGTGCATGAGTTACATGTTGTGGTCATTGTGCCTCAAGTACCAGTATTTGTGTGTAAACAATTGAGAAAAACTGTAAAAGGGCAACAGGTGACCTTTTCTGTTTTTGAGCAATGGATGCCAACATTGGAAACAGAGGCAGAGGAGTGAGAGTAAGAGGAGGAGGACAGGGAGGACGAGGATGAGGAAGGCCAAGGACCATAATCTCTGATGAGATCCGAGCCGCTTTGGTTGACCATGTAGTCAACCATTGTCTAACAATGAGGGAGGCTGGGCAAAGAGTACAGCCAAATTTGAGCAGGTACACTGTAGCATCCATCATCGGGACTTTCCGAAATGAGAATAGGTAAGAAATCTACTCTCACTACAAAATTGCAGTAGGCCTACTGCATATCAATACAGTACTCAATGAGTACAGTAGTAAAGTATTGCCTGTGGACTGTTCTGTAGGACTGTAAAAAATAAAGTATGTTTCAAGTATTTGGAAAATGTATTCCTACTTTGTATTCCTACACAGTATTTACAGTATTTTACTATATGTTTGGCAGAACTGAAAGATTACCAACACAAGGTGGTCGGGAACGTCTTCTGTCTCCTGAACAGGAAACTGAAATCATGAACATGGTCCTAGAAAATAACGCCATAACATTACGGCAAATACAAAGAAAAATAATAATAATGTAACTGTATACACTATACAGTAAATTATTCTGTTGTTTTGTATGTAAACCGCTGTATGTGCAACTTTGTGTTGGTTGGGATGTACACTGTGTACATATATGTAAAATATATTTGTTACCGTGTATTTCTGTGTTCTGAGTATAAAAACAATATTCTCAAATATTTTACAACACACTTATGTATGTACTGTCTGTAGTAAATGTAACACTGAACAAAAAAAGGCCTAACTCACTATGATGAATGAAGAAGAAGTGTTTTCCATTCATCATAGTGTTTTACATTGAGCACATCAGTGTTCAAATGGTTCTTATAAATGTCTATTCATATGATGGTTTGTGTTTGTCATTTGAAAACAAAATACCATTTTGAGATTAAATAACATTGTTTTGAATGTTAAGTTTAATTTTGCAGGAGAAGTGAGGGGTTTTGCCCATTGTGTGTGTGTTTTTTTGATTTGTGTGTAGAGTTCTGAGAGTATGAGGTATGCATTCAGAAAATGTGTGTAACCAATCGAGAAAAACTGTAATGATCACCATTGGTGGACACTGTTGGACGACGCGATAATACACCAAACGAGACTCGTATTCGGTGATGAACGATCAGCCCTGGTGGGTGATGTGGGAGAAGACCGCATCATGCGAGCAGAGAGAGTGAGAGAGAGAGAGAGAGAGAGAGAGAGAGAGAGGGAGAGAGAGGGAGAGAGAGAGAGAGAGAGAGAGAGAGAGAGAGAGAGAGAGAGAGAGAGGGGGAGAGATAGAGAGAGAGAGAGAGAGAGAGAGAGAGAGAGAGAGGGAGAGAGAGAGGGAGAGAGAGGGAGAGAGAGAGACAGAGAGAGACAGAGAGAGAAAAAGAGAGAGGCCGGCTATGCTGAAGTGATGTAACGACGCGAGCACCACCAGCACGAGGGTGAGACTGCTACCTAAAAGCTTTACACCAGCCGAAACAGGAAACATCTGTTCGTGGTGAACGAGCTTGTTCAATTTAGACACAATCACAAAGAGAGCTCGGTGCACACACACACACACACATGCATGCACACACACACACACACATAGACACACAAGCGCAACCACGCACACATACTATCTGTCTCTCTCACACACACACACACACACACACACAAGCACAACAAGATGACACACACCGGCTCGCACGCACACAAACACAGACAGCACTGCAGATCGATATTCTCTTTCCCAAACAGGCCCGACGCCGACACACAGTCGCACGCGCACAAACCCAGTCCTCGAGCACACGCACGTAACCACATGCTGAGACGCTCGCGAGAAGTTCCCACACAGCAGCTCAGTGCGGCAGGCATGAGAATCCACCTACATTACAGAGAGACACATTATTTATAGACCTGAATCATGCCAGCAAATATTACAACAAAGGAACGAGACAAAGAGGGGGAGAAAGCCAGACGGAATTTTTCTAAAAGTATTTATCCTTAAGGGGAATATTAATTAAGTTTCGCATCCATACAAAACTGTTGTTGTCTTGGGGGATTTTCCCCTCACACATAAATCCCCCACCTCTCCTTGGAAGGGTTTAAAACCCCAATTTGAAGAGCTTCTCACTGGCACAGAAGCAGCCTTTAATACTTCGAGCTGCCATGCCGAACCCCCTCGCCCGCCGCCCACCCCCTGCCCCCTCACACCCACCCACCCTCCCAACCCAACCAACCCCCCAATTTAAAATGCCCCCTTGGATTAAGACAGAAAGTTGGCAGCGCTAGCAAGCGCCGCGGCAGTAAATGCGTCGTTATTCGCAACGACTCTTCAAAGGCCTCTCTTTATTAAAAGAAGTAGCCTTGGAGTCGGGCCAGTGGGGCGGGCGTGGGTCTGGGGGAGGGGGCAATGCCAGCTCCCAAACCAAGGGGAGGCGTGAGGCGAGAGGGGAAGGGGGGGGGGGCACCAGACCCAGTCGTCAGACCTATAGGGGAAAGACAGTGAGTTCCACGGAGCATCAGCTAACAGCGGGTCACTCTGCTAAAAGAAGTAGCTTTGACGGCGGCGGTGTGCGTCCGCGAGTCCGCGCCAACGCCAGGTACAGCGAACCAACCACGGGTGCACCCCTAGTGCAGCCGCAGCGCGCCAGTCGAGAGAATGCATACGGGCATTCCCCTCCAGAACACTGGCGCTGGGCGTGGAAGACTCTGGGCTGGGGAACACAACAAAGAGAACCAGACTGCCATGCTGCAGAGGGGGGCAACAGCACACTGGCAATGCCCGGGGGGCACCCTCCCTCCCTCAGTCTCCTGCCAACATTTTGCACCGAGAAATCTGTATGCCAGGGCCGTCGCTAAAGACGACTGCATTTCACTAGGGATAAACTTTCTTTTGTTCCCCCCCCGTGCCCGTCTCTCTCGCGCGCGCGGGCGTGCGCTCTACAGTGAAGGTGTCGGTTAGAGGAATTATATAAATGTGTGCAAGTTATCAGGGGAAATTAAGTTGCGACAAATATATTTGGGTCTGGGGTTGCGTGTGCACCAAACTAGAGTTTGGGAGTTCTGAGGCATTTGTGTATGATGTCGCACCCACACTATTCGAGGATAATAATAATAATAAATCAAATATTGAAAGCCTTGATTTCCTAAATGTAAATATCTACAATAAATAATACGATTTTTGGGGGGAGCGGGGAGATAAAATGAAAAAGGGAAAAAATAAATAAATCTTGTCCCTTAAATGCTAACAATTTTCCCGTAGCAAATATGTTAAATTCCTCCTCTGTTTGAACATGTTCTTAGGATGGACGGCATCTGCCCGTCAAGTCGCTGCCATGTTGGAGAGGGGCGACGGTGATGTGCGGAAATTGCTGTGTTTCTTTTGGCTGGCAGTAGGGCAGCGTTACACAATAACACCGGGAGCATACACTTGGAAGCGCACCACCCTCTCTAACACATACACTCACACACACACTCTCCCTCTCTCTCTCTCTCTCTTACTCTGTCTCGCTCAGACTGGCATAGTTGTGTGCTAACCGTGTGTTTCAGGGGAGCTTGTGCCACCCGTGCCCCTCGATGCCACAGTGCTCCCCCCCTCCTCCCCCCCATCCAACAGCCAGAGTAGCTGTGCCCACAGGCCGGCCCAGACAGACGCAAACGACACACAACAAAAGAGGTTTAGAGATAATCTAGGAGAAGAGCTTTGTTTATCGGGCAATTTGTTTTTGCCAACTCTGGTAAAGGGCTCGGGCTGGCCCGGTTTCTAGCGGGGACGGGTCAGCCATGCGTACTCTGTGTGTGTGTGCGCGCGCCCGCGCGGCCCGGTACAGAGCGGACCGGGGCGACCGAACGGCCTCGCAGAAGAGGAAGAGTGGGCCACAGGCCTCCCGCAATCTGGGCCAGCCAGGATTACCACAGCAGAGGGGGAGGGGGGGGGATGGAGAGAGGCAGAGCAAGGTGAAGTAGGGAGGGAGTGCCGGGGGGGGGGGGGGGGGGGGTGGACCGATGTGCACAATGCCAGTCCCTACAGACCAAGAAGGCAGAGGTCAATGTTGATCAAATTATTATATTTGAGTTGTTTTGTTGGTAAAGATACAAATGTGTTTAACCATGTAAATCCTATTGCATTACTTTATTTTTTACTAGTATTATATTATTATATTCGTTTAAATACTGTCATCACAAAACTGTAGTAAATGCTCAACCGTGTAGTGGGAGATATATATTCCGTGAGAAGATTAAAGACCAAGGCTAGAGATTTCAAGTTCTCATGATCTAGATGCGCTTGAGTAAAACTTTGATGACACAAAGCATCAATGCAACACTAGAGTTTCAGGATTATACTGAGGTTATAAAACAAAGCACTTATCTGTAATCTTTTGTTTTTGTGGATTAACCGTCTCCTCAGTATGCAGTGGTCCCTGCTTTCACTAAATCCACTTTTCGCTTTTGTCAAATTTTGACCCCCTCTAGTCTCTATCCTGACATGGATTAAACTTCCCATTGCAGCACAGGACCTTTCTAGGACAAGATAGGATAGTAGATGTGTGTGTGTGTGTGTCTATTAATTCAAATTTCACCTACAGTAGAATGGGGATTTTTTGCGTCTTGTCATTTCGGTGACAATCTTTTTTTTTTTTATATATATATATAGATTTTTCGGTCTTCTGATATTTTCTGGATAATTTGTGTAACCTTGGAAAGCCCCTAGAAGAGAATCAAGTGTACAGGTGTGTTAAAGTATTTTCCCCTTCCTGCATGTGACACCAGTAGGCAGGGTAGAAGTCTGGATGACAGGCTCTCAGGCAGAGGCCAAACACACACTTGTCTTCTAAACCCAAGTGACACGTCTCAAGAATGAGTTGGCCCTTAAAAAAAAAAGAAATTGGGCCAAGTATTCACACTATCAGGCATAAGCCGAGAAGAATGAAAACAAACCGACGATGCAGATGGGGTTCTATTCTGGGTGCAGCCGGCTTCTTTGTGAGAGTGGCCGTAACCCTGGGAGAGGAGGCGACTCACACTTCCCCATCGTCGCGCTCTCGCTCTCGGCAGCGTGCTCCCTCCGAAACCACGGCCGCCGCCCTCCCCGCTCCCCGCGGGGAGGCGGGCCGCCGGCGCTCGCCAGACAGGTGTGCGCCGCACCACGGCATTCCCCCAACGCTCGGCCACCATCCCCAGCGGTTACCCCCCCCTCCCCCCCTTCCCAATCCTTCTCTGAGGGAAAACAAAGGAGCTCTACCCGCGTCGGCCGCCGTAGACTCACTCTCCCATCCAAGTAGCCCGCTGGTTATTTATTTGTCCGTTCGTTAAAAGATTGAACAAATCTTGGGGACCTGAAAGCATGGCCCGCGCGTAACATAGGTGCAGGTGTGTGCGGCGCGGCACTTGGTTACGAAGGGGCTTTTTTGGAAAGGGAAAAAGGAGCCGGGAATTATTATTCCGAGCAAGGTTTGGGCAGGCCCCCAAGGGTTAAGTACCCCCCCTCCCACCCTAAATCCCACCACCATGCCAGGAGCTCATTTGCATTTGGTGCTTTTAGGTTGTTTTTTCCCTCGAAAAGTTGGCAGCACTCCTCATTTTCCATAATGCTAGCATTTGGGAATTGTGAGCGGAATGAAGGCGATCCAATCTCCCGACTGCGACATGAATTTTCATTAATTACAACCTTGTCAGCAAAAGCATTATCGAAGCTGAATATGAAAATGCTAATGAGCTCTCATTTACATATTTTTCTTTGTTGGAATGTCATTAATTATTACATTTTATGATGATGAATGCAGCTGTCGATGCTCTCCGATGCGTAATTAGCTATCAGAATGCGTGGATCCGATCAGCATTTACAAAATGGATTCCGCCAAAAGTAAACTTTTTCTCCTCTTTCTCTGCCAAGTTTGCCACCTATCCACATTTGGTGCTGTCCGAGCACTTAAAATAGCCATTGTCTAAGAGTCCATTTAAGACTTAACCCCAAAACACTAACGAACCATCTCCCCACATTTTAGTCCCCCCCCCCCCCAAAAAAAAAAAAAAACGTTATTCCTGCTTAATTAATGCCAGGCTTAATTATAACACCATGATGTCAGCAGCTTTAATTAAGTATTGGCTCTGTTACAGAAAACTCCTCTCTGCAATAAAAGTCATTATGCAGATATGTGCCAAACACTTCACTGTGATTTTTATTCCTCATTAAAAAAGCAAGCAGTAGCTCACCAGAATAACACCGTCAAGAAACACACACGAAAAAACGAGAAAACGCACAGAAAAACACACGACCCCCTGAAAACACACGTCTGCCACGGAAGAGGACAGGGAGCTGTCTCTGGCGAGGCTGGCTTGAGGTTTTACGCTCCTTTTTCATTTTTTATCACCTAACCCCCCCCTTCTCTCTTTTTTTTGTTTTTTTTTGTGTACTTTCCTTCTTTTTGAAGGGGGAAAAATGACAAAATACAGTTCATCTCGCCTCAGCCTCTGGGAACAGTGTTTATAAGTAAAACAGAAAAACAACACACGGCAGATGGGACCATTACACATGACCAAACCAATCAATCAGCACTGAAGGGCCCAGGTGCAGAGCAGCCGCGCAACACCGCACCATTTCACAGTCTGTCAGACACATACACATGGTCGTACATGAATGACCCGGCCCCGCTCCCAAGAGGCCTCATCTGGAGCTCTCCTCTCTCTCCCCCCCCCCTCTCTCTCTCTCTCTTCTCTCTCTCTCTCTCTCTCTCTCTCTCTCTCTCTCTCTCTCTCTCTCTCTCTCTCTCTCTCTCTCTCTCCCTCCCTCCCGTCTTACCTCTCTCGCTCTCTCGCTCTTCCTGTCGGCCAGGGCCCGTGCTGACGTCTCTATCAGCCCCCCCCCCTCCTAACCCCTCCTTCCCCCCAAGCCCGGCTTGGCCCCCCGCTCCCTCCCTCTCATCCGTCCATCCTCCCCCCATCCTTCCGTTGCTCCTCGGGACCCTCCCCTCTCACTAACTCCCCCTACTCCTTTTTTTCCCCTTCTCTCTCCCTCACACACATTCTCTCCATCTCTCCTTCCCACGTCTCGCTCTCATGCAAGCACTCCGGTGCCCCCCCCCCCCCCACACACACACACACACGCTCTGTAACAAACACACACTGATTTCTTCCCCACCTCTCTCTCTCTCCCTGACTCTTTCAGTAAACAGACAGAGCATGGCTGCGTGTTCACCCTTTAGGATGGTGTAGTCCAGCTAACTGGCTGATAACCACCCAGAGAGGAAACACACTGATCCTAACCTCCTGGACACCTAGGCACGGCTCCATCAGACAGAGAAAGAAATAATCAACAAACAAACAAACAACACAAAAAGAAGAATGAATAATTGGCTGAATGGATGGATAGTAAATGAATGAATGAATGAATATAGAACTGTGTGTGTGGATCAGTTGCCAGGTGTTTCGAAGCAGTGCCGGGTGAAGCTGGGAACAGCGATTGGGGGTGTGGCCTCTGAGATCTATCCACCAATCAGCATCTCTTTCCTCACAGGAAAGGAATGATGGAATGGATGCTTCTAGATTTTCTAATGTCTTCTTCCACATTCCTGCTGTCACACCAGCCCCACGCACCCTGATACAAACAGATGGCCCTTCGCATGTACAGAAGAATAGCGAACAGATTAAATAAATATACGGTTGTAATAAATAAAGGAATGAAATAAATATACGGTTCATATTTCCTATCAGACAAGTTTAAGGAATGACTTGATTGACATAAAAAAAAAAGAAAATATGGGCCAGAGTGAGAAATACGATGTCATAAATCTGTTCTTTAAACAAAACAAAACGATATCAGACATGGAGTGTGACTATGATGGACTGTAGGCAGTGGGTCCAGCGCAGCCTTTGTCGAGTCATTCCTGTGTCTAATGGTATGATAAAGAGAGGGTCATCCTCCGTGACCCCTCTCTCCCTGGGGGGTAAATGGAGATCAGAGATTCCACGAGCCGAGGTGGCCCCCGCCCCTGCCTACATTACCCCGCCACCTAACCCCCTCCCCCCCACACACCCCCACCATTACCCCCCACTACCCCCCGACGCCCTGATTATTTATTCCGGGCATAGCCAGCAGTGGACAGGGGGGGTGCGACCTTGGCACTGCCCGTGCCCGCGGAGCGGGGGGGCGGGAGTGGACGAGAGGCCCCTCCTCGCGCTGGAGCTCCGGCAGGACAGCAGGAGGTGAGATGGACGGAGCGGCCCCGGCGCGGGGGGGGAGGCGGGGTAGCCTCTCTGCCAGCGCTCGTTAATTAGGTTAGCTGGAGGTGACGAAGGGATGGGGGGGGGGGGGGCGGGGGTGCCTCGCTCCGGAGGGGTGCGGAGGGGGATAAGATGAGAGGGAGGGTGGAAAAAAAGCGGGGCTGAGGGTGGTATTTTGAGAAGGGATGAGGAGGTGTGGAGAGGGATGGTGGGAAGGGGGGAGGAAGGAGAGAAAAGGGGGTGTGGGGGGGCTCATGGTTCCTCCAGCAGACAAGCTAGTGACTGAGCCACCTGTGTCAGGGAAGGGAGGGTCATATTTCAAAAGGAAGCATTCAGACAGGCGGGTTCATGCAGTCAGGCACCTGTACCTGTACACCTGCACCAGGCTGATGGTAAGCACACACACACACACACACACACACACACACACACACTGCTTCTCTCCTCAGACGCAACGTGATAGAGAACACGCCGCTACATCCTCATTTGAACATTCAATAGAGCACATATTGGTTTCACAGCACATCTATCAGCACGTTTCACTGAATCGAAGGGAAAAAACAAACAATATTAGCCTAGAAATTACTTTGCACTCATAGGCGACTTTGACTAATGTAATAGCGTCGTCTCCCAGTGCCATATTTGTCAGCAGATTCGCCAAATCCAAACAAATAGCCAACGGCGGGGAAAAATGGCTTGCTGAATGAACAGGAAAATAAAGTACACTTACAGCAAACAACATGAATCAGATGCAAAGAAGCCCACTTCTTAACTAGGGCTGGAGCCGAGAGCAAACTTGCTTACAAGTCGAGAAGTTTCCTGCGGTTCATTTGCCATGTCTGTGACAGTTAGGGAGTCCTTTGTTAGTTGCACTGCGCTGCACCTGCTTGGCAAACCGAGCTTAACGCACGCACGCACGCGCACAAACACACACACACACAGTGTATACCTCAAACAGACCTCAGTACAGAATTTAGAGCCATCGACTACTATTCAGCCCACTCGCTTTCCACTCTCGCCAGACTCAAGGTCACTCTCCAGCCTAGGCACCCCTCATATTCCTCTGCAACAGCAGAGGAATCCTTCCGCCTCGGCTCCTATTAATTAAAGCAGACACCTCTCCCTCAACTCACGCTAGTGTCGAACAGAGCAGAGGCAGAGGCCAGTAAATCAAACGGATGAGTCCTCCAGGATGCTAATGGTCCAGTCACGGCTGCTCCTCGGTGTCTACCTGAAGGTTGTGTTTCCAGCCGAGGGGGGAGGAGGAGGAGGGAGGGTGGGGGTGCTGAGGTAGAGGGGGGACACTGGAAGAGAGGTGGCATGGGAGGTGACGTGGAGGTGGCATGGAGGTGGCATGGAGCCAGTGGGGAATGTCGCTCTGGAGCTGGCGAGCCCGGGGCGTGGAGGCTACTGGAGGCTGGGGGGTTCAGAGCTGGAGGACTGGGGGCTGAGGACTGGACGCCGTGGGGTTGGAGGCAGGAGAGTGGAGGAGAAGGGGTGCTGAAGGCTGGGGGCTGGAGGCTTGGGGCTGAGAGCTGGAGGAGCTGTGGGAGGCTATAGAGTGGAGGTAGCACCAGTCAGGGGTGGCGGGGGGGGGGGGGGGGGGGCTGTTGCGGTGGGCTGCCTGTGCGGATTAATCTGTCCGGGCCGCGGATATGACACAAATCCCCTCGCTGATTATTTAAAGGATGTCACCATAATCTGCAAAGTTATGTCTGTGGGAATGGGAGAAGGCACCCGCCCCGTAATGATGCTGTCTGGATGGATGGGACAGGCTTCTCTGGCTCTCACCATCAGCGGGCTCCCTCTCTCCCCGCCCACTCGCTCGGCAGAAATCTGCTAGTGAGGTTGGCACTCCAAATTCCTCCCCTGTCTACCTCCCTTAATGTTATCATTAGTACTGGAAATGGAGGCACCCGGTGCAAGATGAGGCGCAGGCGATATTAGATCGCATTCCCCTTTCTCTTTTTCCTCACTCCGCAGAGGGATGGGGAGAATGGGGAGTGTGAGGTGTATGGGTGTGTGTGTGTGTGTGTGTTTGTTAGCCTCACACCAACAAAACACCAAACGTGTATGCAAAAGCCTTTTTTGCATCCACTTCCCACACACACGTCACACTCTCCCCGTTCCTCCCCGTTCCTCCCCATCCCTCCGTCGCACTCCCTCCATCCCTCCTTCCCCGCCTCGCTCTCGCCGTTTGTTTGTTGCCGAGCGCGGACCTGTTGCTCCGTTTTGCTTTGCCTCGATGGCTCGTCGATGCGTGCCATGGGAGCGGCGCCCATGCCAAAGCTTTTCTTTGCTCCCAAAACAAAGTGACCAACAGATGGGAAGGACATTTCTTCAGCTTCACAAAACCCATTTCCCCCCCCCCCCCATTTTAGGCTTCAAAGACCACCCTTTTTTGATCTGGTGTTTCGGCGGAGACGGCGAGCGCGCACGCTTGTAGTCCCCGTCTTTGTTACCCGGACGTCCTCAGAAGTATGGCCGACAGACATTCTAGGCCACGGCTACACTTGGTGCTAAGCACTTTCTGATTAGCCCAACCCAAAAACCTATTTTTCGATTTGCTGCAAAAAAAATCTAAAAATCTCACTTTCGCTATCTAATCGGAGCAGTGCTCAGAGGTGAGCGAGATCTGGTCTGGAAGTCCCGACTAAGATAGCTTGTCATTTTGCAGAATATCAGGGCACCAGGCTGCTGCAGATTCTGTCATTTCTGAAGCATCTGGCTGTGTAAATAATCCAGGATGGAAGTCTTTTCCACTTGAGTGCCTCGCTGCTGTCACCTCCTCTCCTTAGCACAGAGAGAGAAAGACTCCTCTCTCCACCCCCCCCCCCCTGGCTTGTCTACCGCAGAGTACCTTGGCGGAAGCTTCCGGGGAACGGTTGGACCGACCTCCGTGTTACGTCGTATTGTATTCCACTATCAGTGTGTGAATGGGCCTGAGGTATAGCAGGACAGCGTTAGCAAGGGCGACAAAGAGGCGAGGGAGAGGTGTGCGGAGGTCCAAGTCCACCCACCCACCCCTCCCAAACACCCTCCTTCTGTGAACCAGCTATACTCTCAATACACCGCGAGTTGCTTCCAAAATGTCATGTATCATTTAACGGAAGATGCCGGGCAGTAGTAGCGGGAGAGAAAGCGCCGGAAGCCGGGGCTCTGAGCGAGCACATTTTTCACGGAGCCAGTCAGACCTCGTTAGGCTCTGACTTTCATGTCACAAGAAGATTATCTGTGTCAGTGGCCATTTGCTCACCACTGGCGGCGAGGAGGAGTTGAGGACGAGGGCGCCGAGGGGCATCATGGGTAAGTGAGCAGCGCCGATGCCTCGCTCGCGTCCCTTTGCTGCCCTAGTCAACCGAGAGGTCCCTCACATGCCAGTGGTAAGGTGGGGGGGGGGGGGGGGGGTGAGGTGACGACACGCTATGTGACCTTTTACAGTGGGCTGTAGATCGAGCTAACACACTCCCAGTCGTGGGGGGGGGGGGCCGCGTTGACATAAACCAACGCGGCGCCGCGGCCAATGAAACGATTGAAAACATCCCGATTCGTTGCTCGCACCAGTCATCATCTCTCCCCGGACACACGCGGCAACAGCAGTGTTTATATCACGGCCTTCTGGACTAGTCGAGCGCGTGACTTGTTTGGTACTTCAGGTGAATAAACATGTTCGCTGAAGTGGAGACGGAGGAAAGCGGCTGCTTTGTCAAAGAAACGCATATCAGACAAACACACACAGGCTGAGGTGACCCCCCCCCCACAAGCACCCCCCGCTCAACGAGGCTGGTCTCCCGGACTCACCTGCTAGTCTGGAGTTGACGTAGGGAGGGGAGATGTTGTCGTGTGAGCCCAGGTCCCTGCTGGTCATGTGAGGGTACTGTGAACCGTCCGCGTAACTCTGAAACAAAAAGGTCGACGCGCACATGAGTCCAGCAGCGTAGGCTTATCGCAAACTGCCCCCGGGTGTCACCCCCTCTAGGATCCAGGGCATGTGGCCGTTGGCTAAGCTCCGGAGGTCATCGCCATGCAAAGCTTCGTGCGTTGGGAAAAAGCGTCACTTTTGTCAGTGGCTTCGGCTAAAAAGCGCGTGCTACGCCACTGGAAAGAGCACAGAAGCTGTCTTTCGGTGACAAAGAGACAGGAAGTGCTTTCTTCTCATCCAGACGTGGCATCGGGGACGGCGAGTGTGCAACGCCACGCTCCCCAGGCAACCCCTCCATCATCCTAAGCGTGGAAGGATCGCTCGTCTGCTAGGCCGCCACCCCCCCCCCTCATTAACATATTCAAATCTTTGTCTTAATGGACCATAGCCTTCCTCCCGTCATTAACCCTGGTTTACACGGGGGTTTCTATAGGAGGAACACGCCGTGGCATGTCCTTGACGCTCCTTCGCACAGCTGAGGCCCGAGTCTAGTGGCGTCCCTTGGCTTACCTCAGATGGGAGGGCCGCGCCGCCGCGTCGTTGTCAGCCTCCGAGAGCCAGGCGATAGGCTCTGGAGCCCCAGCTACTGTTTGTCTGTGGTATTTACCGCTAAGGTAATACCACAGTAATAGGGTTCATTCTATGTAGCTCACTTTTTCTTTTTTTTATGTCTATTAATAACTATGCCTCGAGACAACAACCAGGAGGAAGATGATGTAATGTCTGGCTGTAATTCCTTTCACATAACAGTATTCTGTGCCATTAGGTTCAAACGGTTATATTCTACGGTGACAAAATAGAATTTGAGCCCTACCTTTGAAGCACGGCTTCCGTTTCCCCAAGAGCTTGCACTTGCTCTGTCCTCCATATCTACAAGAGTAAGAGGCAGAGCGAGAGAGGGAAAGAGGGGGAGAGAGAAGGGGGCAGAGAGAGAAAGAGGGAGGGAGGAGGGAGGGAGGGAGGGAGGGAGGGAGGGAGGGAGGGAGGGAGGGAGGGAGGGAGGGAGAGAGAGAGAGAGAGAGAGAGGGGGGGGGGGGGGAAGGGAGAGAGGAGGAAATCGTTAGCTTTGATACCAGCAATCAACAACCAGTACAACATTAGATCATCTTTATTATTTACATCTCAGGCTGAGCCTAAAGAGGATTGCATCTACATTTTCATCACTTGCATTATCTGACAACGTCAACACGTGTTTACTTAACTCCATGACCCTTCCTATTAAGCCCCATTGATTATGTTTAATGTTTTACATTCAATCAAATACTTTAAGCCCCTACACCTCTAATCCCGGCAAGTAAGAGCATTGAGAATGCATTGGATCAAGCAAAATACCCACCAAGGATCAATTGGCATTAATATACAGTGACTAACAGTCCATTGTATTTCATTTGTGCATCAGGTAAATGTACATTTTATTTGAATTTCATAAACTGATAAGACTGGTTCGTCCCCCATTATCCCAGCATTCAACACACCCGGGTGTGCCAAGCACACACACGCGCACACATTCACTGAAACAGCACAGTTTCATGTACATTCATTGTCATTTACAAATCTCTCCTCACAGAAACGTCCTTTGTGCTTGTGTATAGAAGAATTTGGTAAGAGGGCTAATCTGTGCTAACATTGTCCTAGCATACAATGAAAACCAACCTGCTCCAGTACAAAGAACCGCAGGAGCACATTACACTGCGTCTCCCATCTCACGCATGACATTGTGCCTTGTGAGACTCCAGCCCTTCCCCACATCTGACACTAGTCAAACACACAGGACATAACCAAATTGGGAAGGTAGCGCCAAGTCAATATAGACTCAGATCTCGGTGTGTGTCACCGCCTATCTGATCTGTGGCGCTGTGCGACAGGAGAAGAGAAAAAAAGGCTCTGTGTCGTAATCGGCCGTGCGATCTAACAGTTGACAACTAGCCTCGGCTCGGGGACTTATCACACTGTGTTATCTGTTCTAGAACATCTCCAGGTGTTCTGGATCCAGGCGGCAGGCTCCTCCCACCGGATGAACACCACCAGCCCTCACTCTACACCTAGCAGTGATGACTAGGACCCTCCTAATCTGGGACACCTAGCTAACCTCACTGGCAGTAACATCTGGATGTCTGCGTAGGTCAACAAGTTTATGGGGTCTTCTTATCTTGCTACATGCGTTATTGATAAGCATAGTCGCTCGTATCGGTTAGGACTTACGAAACGTATTGTAGGTTCAGACGTTTATGATGGCTTTCGACAGGCCGCTAAGGATTGCCAAGAGGTGCAGGACCAAAGCATATGAAAATTCCTGTGCTCGTGTACTTCCTGTACAAATGGATAATAAACAGTGCTAATGCTAGGTTCCAATGTCGACTTTTATGTTTTCTTCCTATTAGACCCATCTTAGACGAAACTATTTCGAGTACAGTGGATGGCTATGGAGTACCGTAGCATGCGCAATGCCATGAACCATGGGGGGAGTGCATTAAACACAGTACAAAGCCATCTCTTATCTGCCTCTTAATCCTTGATTTGGCCAAGAGGTCCAGTTAGCGAGCGAGATCAGATGGACGCTTTTCACTAGCTGCCTCTGGCTAGGATATCCAACCTCAACCCCGCTCACCTCTCCCTCGCTCTGTCCTCTCCTGCGCTCAGCCAACATCCGGTGTAATTTATAACCCTCAATCG